>NW_027524776.1:0-28094 GCF_052094955.1 Ictidomys tridecemlineatus
GTTCTTCTAGGTTAATCCGTTCGTTTGCAGTAACCGTTTTCATTTTTAGGTTTCACTCTGTTTTCTCCTATACGGATACATGTATTTGGAACTCTAAATCAAAGACGGTTTTTGCTAGCTCTTTGAAACTTGACACAATAGAGCAGTTTCAAGTTCTATCTCTATGGTTTGTTTGCTGTTGATGTAGCCCTAAGCAGAGACTGGCGAAAATCACTTTGATGGAAAGGGGTTGCCAAGCTTCCAAATACTACGAGTTGCCTGAAATCATAGCAAACATTTTTTCACCGAATCTTGATGATTCTTTCAGGTAATGATCAGTACACCAAAACCACTCAGCTCACCAAATTTCGTTCTTCTAGGTTAAACCGTTCGTTTGCAGTAACCGTTTTCATTTTTAGGTTTCACTCTGTTTTCTCCTATAGGGATACATGTATTTGGAACTCTAAATCAAAGACGGTTTGTGCTAGCTCTTTGAAACTTGACACAATAGAGTAGTTTCAAGTTCTATCTCGATGGTTTGTTTGCTGTTGATGTAGCCCTAAGCAGAGACTGGCGAAAATCACTTTGATGGAAAGGGGTTTCCAAGCTTCCAAAAACTACAAGTTTCCTGAAATCACAGCAAACATTTTTTCACCCAATCTTGATGATTCTTTCAGGTAATGATCAGTACACGAAAACCACTTGGCTCACCAAATTTCGTTCTTCTAGGTTAAACCGTTCGTTCGCAGTAACCGTTTTCATTTTTAGGTTTCACACTGTTTTCTCCAATAGGTATACATGCTTTTGGAACTCTAAATCAAAGACGGTTTGTGCTAGCTCTTTGAAACGTGACGCAATACAGCAGTTTCAATTTCTATCTCTATGGTTTGTTTGCTGTTGATGTAGCCCTAAGCAGAGACTGGCGAAAATCACTTTGATGGAAAGGGGTTGCCAAGCTTCCACAAACTACGAGTTCCCTGAAATCTCAGCAAACATTTTTTCACCCAATCTTGATGATTCTTTCAGGTAATGATCAGTACACTAAAACTACTTGACTCACCAAATTTCGTTCTTCTAGGTTAAACCGTTCGTTTGCAGTAACCGTTTTCATTTTTAGGTTTCACTCTGTTTTCTCCTATACGGATACATGTATTTTGAACTCTAAATCAAAGACGGTTTGTGCTAGCTCTTTGAAACTGGACACTATAGAGCAGTTTCAAGTTCTATCTCTATGGTTTGTTTGCTGTTGATGTAGCCCTAGGCAGAGACTGACAAAAATCACTTTGATGGAAAGGGGTTGCCAAGCTTCCAAAAACTACGAGTTACCTGAAATCTCAGCAAACATTTTTTCACCCAATCTGGATGATTCTTTCAGGTAATGATCAGTACACCAAAACCACTTGGCTCACCAAATTTCGTTATTATAGGTTAAACCGTTCGTTTGCAGTAACCGTTTTCATTTTTAGGTTTCACTCTGTTTTCTTCTATAGGGATACATGTATTTGGAACTCTAAATCAAAGACGGTTTGTGCTAGCTCTTTGAAACTTGACACAATAGAGCAGTTTCAAGGTCTATCTCTATGGTTTGTTTGCTGTTGATGTAGCCCTAAGCAGAGACTGGCGAAAATCACTTTGATGGAAATGGGTTGCCAATCTTCCAATTCTACGAGTTGCCTGAAATCTCAGCAAACATTTTTTCACCCAATCTTGATGATTCTTTCAGGTAATGATCAGTACACCAAAACCACTTGGCTCACCAAATTTCGTTCTTCTAGGTTAAACCGTTCGTTTGCAGTATCCGTTTTCATTTTTAGGTTTCACTCTGTTTTCTCCTATACTGATACATGTATTTGGAACTCTAAATCAAAGACGGTTTGTGCTAGCTCTTTGAAACTTGACACAATAGAGCAGTTTCAAGTTCTATCTCTATGGTTTGTTTGCTGTTGATGTAGCCCTAAGCAGAGACTTGCGAAAATCACTTTGATGGAAAGGGGTTGCCAAGCTTCCAAAAACTACGAGTTTCCTGAAATCACAGCAAACATTTTTTCACCCAATCTTGATGATTCTTTCAGGTAATGATCAGTACACGAAAACCACTTGGCTCACCAAATTTCGTTCTTCTAGGTTAAACCGTTCGTTTGCAGTAACCGTTTTCATTTTTAGGTTTCACTCTGTTTTCTCCAATAGGGATACATGTATTTGGAACTCTAAATCAAAGACGGTTTGTGCTAGCTCTTTGAAACTTGACACAATAGAGCAGGTTCAAGTTCTATCTCTATGGTTTGTTTGCTGTTGATGTAGCGCTAAGCAGAGACTGGCAAAAATCACTTTGATGGAAAGGGGTTGCCAAGCTTCCCAAAACTACGAGTTACCTGAAATCTCAGCAAATATTTTTTCACCCAATCTTGATGATTCTTTCAGGTAATGATCAGTACACCAAAACCACTTGGCTCACCAAATTTTGTTCTTCTAGGTTAAACCGTTCGTTTGCAGTAACAGTTTTTATTTTTAGGTTTCACTCTGTTTTCTTTTATACGGATACATGTATTTGGAACTCTAAATCAAAGACGGTTTGTGCTAGCTCTTTGAAACGTGACGCAATACAGCAGTTTCAAGTTCTATCTCTATGGTTTGTTTGCTGTTGATGTAGTCCTAAGCTGAGACTGGCGAAAATCACTTTGATGGAAAGGGGTTGCCAAGCTTCCAAAAACTACGAATTCCCTGAAATCTCAGCAAACATTTTTTCACCCAATCTTGATGATTCTTTCAGGTAATGATCAGTACACTAAAACAACTTGGCTCACCAAATTTCGTTCTTCTAGGTTAAACTGTTCGTTTGCAGTAACCGTTTACATTTTTAGGTTTCACTCTGTTTTCTCCTACAGGGATACATGTATTTGGAACTCCAAATCATAGACGGTTTGTGCTAGCTCTTTGAAACTTGACACAATAGAGCAGTTTCAAGTTCTATCTCTATGGTTTGTTTGCTGTTGATGTAGTCCTAAGCAGAGACTGGCGAAAATCACTTTGATGGAAAGGGCTTGCCAAGCTTCCAAAAACTACGAGTTGCCTGAAATCTCAGCAAACATTTTTTCACCCAATCTTGATGATTCTTTCAGGTAATGATCAGTACACCAAAACCACTTGGCTCAACAAATTTCGTTCTTCTAGGTTAAACCGATTCTTTGCAGTAACCGTTTTCATTTTTAGGTTTCACTCTCTTTTCTCCTATAGGGATACATGTATTTGGAACTCTAAATCAAAGACGGTTTGTGCTAGCTCTTTGAAACTTGACACAATAGAGCAGTTTCAAGTTCTATCTCTATGGTTTGTTTGCTGTGGATGTAGCCCTAAGCAGAGACTGGCGAAAATCACTTTGATGCAAAGGGGTTGCCAAGCTTCCAAATACTACGAGTTGCCTGAAATCACAGCAAACATTTTTTCACCGAATCTTGAAGATTATTTCAGGTAATGATCAGTACACCAAAACCACTCGGCTCACTAAATTTCGTTCTTCTAGGTTAAACCGTTCGTTTGCAGTAACCGTTTTCATTTTTAGGTTTCACTCTGTTTTCTCCAATAGGGATACATGTATTTGGAACTCTAAATCAAAGACGGTTTGTGCTAGCTCTTTGAAACTTGACACAATAGAGCAGTTTCAAGTTCTATCTCTATGGTTTGTTTGCTGTTGATGTAGCCCTAAGCAGAGACTTGCGAAAATCACTTTGATGGAAAGGGGTTGCCAAGCTTCCAAAAACTACGAGTTTCCTGAAATCACAGCAAACATTTTTTCACCCAATCTTGATGATTCTTTCAGGTAATGATCAGTACACGAAAACCACTTGGCTCACCAAATTTCGTTCTTCTAGGTTAAACCGTTCGTTTGCAGTAACCGTTTTCATTTTTAGGTTTCACTCTGTTTTCTCCAATAGGGATACATGTATTTGGAACTCTAAATCAAAGACGGTTTGTGCTAGCTCTTTGAAACTTGACACAATAGAGCAGTTTCAAGTTCTATCTCTATGGTTTGTTTGATGTTGATGTAGCCCTAAGCAGGGACTGGCGAAAATCACTTTGATGGAAAGGGGTTGCCAAGCTTCCTAAAACTACGAGTTGCCTGAAATCTCAGCAAGCATTTTTTCAACCAATCTTGATGATTCTTTCAGGTAAGGATCACTACACCAACACCACTTGGCTCACCAAATTTCGTTCTTCTAGGTTAAACCGTTCGTTTGCAGTAACCGTTTTCATTTTTAGGTTTCACTCTGTTTTCTCCAATAGGGATACATGTATTTGGAACTCTAAATCAAAGACGGTTTGTGCTAGCTCTTTGAAACTTGACACAATAGAGCAGGTTCAAGTTCTATCTCTATGGTTTGTTTGCTGTTGATGTAGCGCTAAGCAGAGACTGGCAAAAATCACTTTGATGGAAAGGGGTTGCCAAGCTTCCCAAAACTACGAGTTACCTGAAATCTCAGCAAATATTTTTTCACCCAATCTTGATGATTCTTTCAGGTAATGATCAGTACACCAAAACCACTTGGCTCACCAAATTTTGTTCTTCTAGGTTAAACCGTTCGTTTGCAGTAACAGTTTTTATTTTTAGGTTTCACTCTGTTTTCTTTTATACGGATACATGTATTTGGAACTCTAAATCAAAGACGGTTTGTGCTAGCTCTTTGAAACGTGACGCAATACAGCAGTTTCAAGTTCTATCTCTATGGTTTGTTTGCTGTTGATGTAGCCCTAAGCAGAGACTGGCGAAAATCACTTTGATGGAAAGGGGTTGCCAAGCTTCCAAAAACTACGAGTTCCCTGAAATCTCAGCAAACATTTTTTCACCCAATCTTGATGATTCTTTCAGGTAATGATCAGTACACTAAAACAACTTGGCTCACCAAATTTCGTTCTTCTAGGTTAAACTGTTCGTTTGCAGTAACCGTTTTCATTTTTAGGTTTCACTCTGTTTTCTCCTACAGGGATACATGTATTTGGAACTCCAAATCATAGACGGTTTGTGCTAGCTCTTTGAAACTTGACACAATAGAGCAGTTTCAAGTTCTATCTCTATGGTTTGTTTGCTGTTGATGTAGCCCTAAGCAGAGACTGGCGAAAATCACTTTGATGGAAAGGGGTTGCCAAGCTTCCAAAAACTACGAGTTGCCTGAAATCTCAGCAAACATTTTTTCACCCAATCTTGATGATTCTTTCAGGTAATGATCAGTACACCAAAACCACTTGGCTCACCAAATTTCGTTCTTCTAGGTTAAACCGTTCATTTACAGTAACCGTTTACATTTTTAGGTTTCACTCTGTTTTCTCCTATAGGGATACATGTATTTGGAACTCTAAATCAAAGACGGTTTGTGCTAGCTCTTTGAAACTTGACACAATAGAGCAGTTTCAAGTTCTATCTCTATGGTTTGTTTGCTGTTGATGTAGTCCTAAGCAGAGACTGGCGAAAATCACTTTGATGGAAAGGGCTTGCCAAGCTTCCAAAAACTATGAGTTGCCTGAAATCTCAGCAAACATTTTTTCACCCAATCTTGATGATTCTTTCAGGTAATGATCAGTACACCAAAACCACTTGGCTCAACAAATTTCGTTCTTCTAGGTTAAACCGATTCTTTGCAGTAACCGTTTTCATTTTTAGGTTTCACTCTGTTTTCTCCTATAGGGATACATGTATTTGGAACTCTAAATCAAAGACGGTTTGTGCTAGCTCTTTGAAACTTGACACAATAGAGCAGTTTCAAGTTCTTTCTCTATGGTTTGTTTGCTGTTGATGTAGCCCTAAGCAGAGACTGGCGAAAATCACTTTGATGCAAAGGGGTTGCCAAGCTTCCAAAAACTACGAGTTGCCTGAAATCTCAGCAAACCTTTTTTCACCCAAACTTGATGATTCTTTCAGGTAATGATCAGTACACCAAAACCACTTGGCTCACCAAATTTCGTTCTTCTAGGTTAAACCGTTTGTTTGCAGTAACCGTTTTCATTTTTAGGTTTCACTCTGTTTTCTCCTATACGGATACATGTATTTGGAACTCTAAATCAAAGACGGTTTGTGCTAGCTCTTTGAAACTTGACACAATAGAGCAGTTTCAAGTTCTATCTCTAATGTTTGTTTTCTGTTGATGTAGCCCTCAGCAGAGACTGGGGAAAATCACTTTGATGGAAAAGGCTTGCCAAGCTTCCAAAAACTACGAGTTGCCTGAAATCTCAGCAAACATTTTTGCACCCAATCTTGATGATTCTTTCAGGTAATGATCAGTACACCAAATCCACTTGGCTCACCAAATTTCGTTCTTCTAGGTTAAACCATTCGTTTGCAGTAACCGTTTTCATTTTTAGGTTTCACTCTGTTTTCTCCTATACGGATACATATATTTGGAACTCTAAATCAAAGACGGTTTGTGCTAGCTCTTTGAATCTTGACACAATAGAGCAGTTTCAAGTTCTATCTCTATGGTTTGTTTGCTGTTGATGTAGCCCTAAGCAGAAACTGGCGAAAATCACTTTGATGGAAAGGGGTTGCCAATCTTCCAAAAACTACGAGTTGCCTGAAATCTCAGCAAACATTTTTTCACCCAATCTTGATGATTCTTTCAGGTAATGATCAGTACACCAAAACCACTTGGCTCAACAAATTTCGTTCTTCTAGGTTAAACCGTTCGTTTTCAGTAACCGTTTTCATTTTTAGGTTTCACTCTGTTTTCTCCAATAGGGATACATGTATTTGGAACTCTAAATCAAAGACGGTTTGTGCTAGCTCTTTGAAACTTGACACAATATTGCGGTTTCAAGTTCTATCTCTATGGTTTGTTTTCTGTTGATGTAGCCCTCAGCAGAGACTGGCGAAAATCACTTTGATGGAAAGGGGTTGCCAAGCTTCCAAAAACTACGAGTTGCCTGAAATCTCAGCAAACATTTTTTCACCCAATCTTGATGATTCTTTCAGGTAATGATCAGTACACCAAAACCACTTGGCTCACCAAATTTCGTTCTTCTAGGTTAAACCGTTCGTTTGCAGTAACCGTTTTCATTTTTAGGTTTCACTCTGTTTTCTCCAATAGGGATACATGTATTTGGAACTCTAAATCAAAGACGGTTTGTGCTAGCTCTTTGAAACTTGACACAATAGAGCAGTTTCAAGTTCTATCTCTATGGTTTGTTTGCTGTTGATGTAGCCCTAAGCAGAGACTGGCGAAAATCACTTTGATGGAAAGGGGTTGCCAAGCTTCCAAAAACTACGAGTTGCCTGAAATCTCAGCAAACATTTTTTCACCCAATTTTGATGATTCTTTCAGGTAATGATCAGTACACCAAAACCACTTGGCTCACCAAATTTCGTTCTTCTAGGTTAAACCGTTCCTTTGCAGTAACCGTTTTCATTTTTAGGTTTCACTCCTTTTTCTCCTATACGGATACATGTATTTGGAACTCTAAATCAAAGACGGTTTGTGCTAGCTCTTTGAAACTTGACACAATAGAGCAGTTTCAAGTTCTATCTCTATGGTTTGTTTGCTGTTGATGTAGCCCTAAGCAGAGACTGGCAAAAATCACTTTGATGGAAAGGGGTTGCCCAGCTTCCAAAAACTACGAGTTGCCTGAAATCTGAGCAAACATTTTTTCACCCAATCTTGATGATTCTTTCAGGTAATGATCACTACACCAAAACCACTTGGCTCACCAAATTTCATCCTTCTAGGTTAAACCGTTCGTTTGCAGTAACCGTTTTCATTTTTAGGTTTCACTCTGTTTTCTCCAATAGGGATACATGTATTTGGAACTCTAAATCAAAGACGGTTTGTGCTAGCTCTTGGAAACTTGACACAATAGAGCAGTTTCAAGTTCTATCTCTATGGTTTGTTTGCTGTTGATGTAGCCCTAAGCAGAGATTGACGAATATCACTTTGATGGAAAGGGGTTGCCAAGCTTCCAAAAACTACGAGTTGCCTAAAATCTCAGCAAACATTTTTTCACCCAATCTTGATGATTCTTTCAGGTAATGATCAGTACACCAAAACCACTTGGCTCACCAAATTTCGTTCTTCTAGGTTAAACTGTTCGTTTGCAGTAACCGTTTTCATTTTTAGGTTTCACTCTGTTTTCTCCAATAGGGATACATGTATTTGAAACTCTAAATCAAAGACGGTTTGTGCTAGCTCTTTGAAACTTGACACAATAGAGAAGTTTCCAGTTCTATCTCTATGGTTTGTTTGCTGTTGATGTAGTCCTAAGCAGATACTGGCAAAAATCACTTTGATGGAAAGGGGATGCCAAGCTTCCAAAAACTACGAGTTGCCTGAAATCTCAGAAAATATTTTTTCAACCAATCTTGATGATTCTTTCAGGTAATGATCAGTACACCAAAACCACTTGGCTCACCAAATTTCGTTCTTCTAGGTTAAACCGTTCGTTTGCAGTAACCGTTTTCATTTTTAGGTTTCACTCTCTTTTCTCCTATAGGGATACATGTATTTGGAACTCTAAATCAAAGACGGTTTGTGCTAGCTCTTTGAACCTTGACACAATAGAGCAGTTTCAAGTTCTATCTCTAGGGTTTGTTTGCTGTTAATGTAGCCCTAAGCAGAGACTGGTGAAAATCACTTTGATCGAAAGGGTTTGCCAAGCTTCCAAAAACTACGAGTTGCCTGAAATCTCAGCAAACATTTTTTCACCCAATCTTGATGATTCTTTCAGGTAATGATCAGTACACCAAAACCACTTGGCTCACCAAATTTCGTTCTTCGAGGTTAAACCGTTCGTTTGCAGTAACCGTTTTCATTTTTAGGTTTCACTCTGTTTTCTCCAATAGGGATACATGTATTTGGAACTCTAAATCAAAGACGGTTTGTGCTAGCTCTTTGAAACTTGACACAATAGAGCAGTTTCAAGTTCTATCTTTGTGGTTTGTTTGCTGTTGATGTAACCCTAAGCAGAGACTGGCGAAAATCACTTTGATGGAAAGGGGTTGCCAAGCTTCCAAAAACTACGAGTTGCTTGAAATCTCAGCAAACATTTTTTCACCCAATCTTGATGATTCTTTCAGGTAATGATCAGTACACCAAAACCACTTGGCTCACCAAATTTCGTTCTTCTAGGTTAAACAGTTCGTTTGCAGTAACCGTTTTTATTTTTAGGTTTCACTCTGTTTTCTCCTATACGGATACATGTATTTGGAACTCTAAATATAAGACGGTTTGTGCTAGCTCTTTGAAACTTGACACAATAGAGCAGTTTCAAGTTCTATCTCTATGGTTTGTTTGCTGTTGATGTAGCCCTAAGCAGAGACTGGCAAAAATCACTTTGATGGAAAGGGGTTGCCCAGCTTCCAAAAACTACGAGTTGCCTGAAATCTCAGCAAACATTTTTTCACCCAATCTTGATGATTCTTTCAGGTAATGATCAGTGCACCAAAACCACTTGGCTCACCAAATTTCATCCTTCTAGGTTAAACCGTTCGTTTGCAGTAACCGTTTTCATTTTTAGGTTTCACTCTGTTTTCTCCAATAGGGATACATGTATTTGGAACTCTAAATCAAAGACGGTTTGTGCTAGCTCTTTGAAACTTGACACAATAGAGCAGGTTCAAGTTCTATCTCTATGGTTTGTTTGCTGTTGATGTAGCGCTAAGCAGAGACTGGCAAAAATCACTTTGATGGAAAGGGGTTGCCAAGCTTCCAAAAACTACGAGTTCCCTGAAATCTCAGCAAACATTTTTTCACCCAATCTTGATGATTCTTTCAGGTAATGATCAGTACACTAAAACAACTTGGCTCACCAAATTTCGTTCTTCTAGGTTAAACTGTTCGTTTGCAGTAACCGTTTTCATTTTTAGGTTTCACTCTGTTTTCTCCTACAGGGATACATGTATTTTGAACTCCAAATCATAGACGGTTTGTGCTAGCTCTTTGAAACTTGACACAATAGAGCAGTTTCAAGTTCTATCTCTATGGTTTTTTTGCTGTTGATGTAGACCTAAGCAGAGACTGGCGAAAATCACTTTGATGGAAAGGGGTTGCCAAGCTTCCAAAAACTACGAGTTGCCTGAAATCTCAGCAAACATTTTTTCACCCAATCTTGATGATTCTTTCAGGTAATGATCACTACACCAAAACCACTTGGCTCACCAAATTTCATCCTTCTAGGTTAAACCGTTCGTTTGCAGTAACCGTTTTCATTTTTAGGTTTCACTCTGTTTTCTCCTATACGGATACATGTATTTGGAACTCTAAATCAAAGACGGTTTGTGCTAGCTCTTGGAAACTTGACACAATAGAGCAGTTTCAAGTTCTATCTCTATGGTTTGTTTGCTGTTGATGTAGCCCTAAGCAGAGATTGACGAATATCACTTTGATGGAAAGGGGTTGCCAAGCTTCCAAAAACTACGAGTTGCCTAAAATCTCAGCAAACATTTTTTCACCCAATCTTGATGATTCTTTCAGGTAATGATCAGTACACCAAAACCACTTGGCTCACCAAATTTCGTTCTTCTAGGTTAAACTGTTCGTTTGCAGTAACCGTTTTCATTTTTAGGTTTCACTCTGTTTTCTCCAATAGGGATACATGTATTTGAAACTCTAAATCAAAGACGGTTTGTGCTAGCTCTTTGAAACTTGACACAATAGAGAAGTTTCAAGTTCTATCTCTATGGTTTGTTTGCTGTTGATGTAGTCCTAAGCAGATACTGGCAAAAATCACTTTGATGGAAAGGGGATGCCAAGCTTCCAAAAACTACGAGTTGCCTGAAATCTCAGAAAATATTTTTTCAACCAACCTTGATGATTCTTTCAGGTAATGATCAGTACACCAACACCACTTGGCTCACCAAATTTCGTTCTTCTAGGTTAAACCATTCGTTTGCAGTAACCGTTTTCATTTTTAGGTTTCACTCTCTTTTCTCCTATAGGGATACATGTATTTGGAACTCTAAATCAAAGACGGTTTGTGCTAGCTCTTTGAAACTTGACACAATAGAGCAGTTTCAAGTTCTATCTCTATGGTTTGTTTGCTGTTAATGTAGCCCTAAGCAGAGACTGGTGAAAATCACTTTGATCGAAAGGGGTTGCCAAGCTTCCAAAAACTACGAGTTGCCTGAAATCTCAGCAAACATTTTTTCACCCAATCTTGATGATTCTTTCAGGTAATGATCGGTACACCAAAACCACTTGGCTCACCAAATTTCGTTCTTCTAGGTTAAACCGTTCGTTTGCAGTAACCGTTTTCATTTTTAGGTTTCACTCTGTTTTCTCCAATAGGGATACATGTATTTAAAACTCTAAATCAAAGACGGTTTGTGCTAGCTCTTTGAAACTTGACACAATAGAGCAGTTTCAAGTTCTATCTTTGTGGTTTATTGCTATTGATGTAACCCTAAGCAGAGACTGGCGAAAAACACTTTGATGGAAAGGGGTTGCCAAGCTTCCAAAAACTACGAGTTGCTTGAAATCTCAGCAAACATTTTTTCACCCAATCTTGATGATTCTTTCAGGTAATGATCAGTACACCAAAACCACTTGGCTCACCAAATTTCGTTCTTCTAGGTTAAACAGTTCGTTTGCAGTAACCGTTTTTATTTTTAGGTATCACTCTGTTTTCTCCTATACGGATACATGTATTTGGAACTCTAAATATAAGACGGTTTGTGCTAGCTCTTTGAAACTTGACACAATAGAGCAGGTTCAAGTTCTATCTCTATGGTTTGTTTGCTGTTGATGTAGCCCTAAGCAGAGACTGGCAAAAATCACTTTGATGGAAAGGGGTTGCCCAGCTTCCAAAAACTACGAGTTGCCTGAAATCTCAGCAAACATTTTTTCACCCAATCTTGATGATTCTTTCAGGTAATGATCAGTGCACCAAAACCACTTGGCTCACCAAATTTCATCCTTCTAGGTTAAACCGTTCGTTTGCAGTAACCGTTTTCATTTTTAGGTTTCACTCTGTTTTCTCCTATACGGATACATGTATTTGGAACTCTAAATCAAAGACGGTTTGTGCTAGCTCTTGGAAACTTGACACAATAGAGCAGTTTCAAGTTCTATCTCTATGGTTTGTTTGCTGTTGATGTAGCCCTAAGCAGAGATTGACGAATATCACTTTGATGGAAAGGGGTTGCCAAGCTTCCAAAAACTACGAGTTGCCTGAAATCTCAGTAAACATTTTTTCACCCAATCTTGATGATTCTTTCAGGTAATGATCAGTACACCAAAACCACTTGGCTCACCAAATTTCGTTCTTCTAGGTTAAACTGTTCGTTTGCAGTAACCGTTTTCATTTTTAGGTTTCACTCTGTTTTCTCCAATAGGGATACATGTATTTGAAACTCTAAATCAAAGACGGTTTGTGCTAGCTCTTTGAAACTTGACACAATAGAGAAGTTTCAAGTTCTATCTCTATGGTTTGTTTGCTGTTGATGTAGTCCTAAGCAGATACTGGCAAAAATCACTTTGATGGAAAGGGGATGCCAAGCTTCCAAAAACTACGAGTTGCCTGAAATCTCAGAAAATATTTTTTCAACCAATCTTGATGATTCTTTCAGGTAATGATCAGTACACCAAAACCACTTGGCTCACCAAATTTCGTTCTTCTAGGTTAAACCGTTCGTTTGCAGTAACCGTTTTCATTTTGAGGTTTCACTCTCTTTTCTCCTATAGGGATACATGTATTTGGAACTCTAAATCAAAGACGGTTAGTGCTAGCTCTTTGAAACTTGACACAATAGAGCAGTTTCAAGTTCTATCTCTATGGTTTGTTTGCTGTTAATGTAGCCCTAAGCAGAGACTGGTGAAAATCACTTTGATCGAAAGGGGTTGCCAAGCTTCCAAAAACTATGAGTTGCCTGAAATCTCAGCAAACATTTTTTCACCCAATCTTGATGATTCTTTCAGGTAATGATCAGTACACCAAAACCACTTGGCTCACCAAATTTCGTTCTTCTAGGTTAAACAGTTCGTTTGCAGTAACCATTTTCGTTTTTAGGTTTCACTCTGTTTTCTCCAATAGGGATACATGTATTTGGAACTCTAAATCAAAGACGGTTTGTGCTAGCTCTTTGAAACTTGACACAATAGAGCAGTTTCAAGTTCTATCTCTATGTTTGTTTGCTGATGAAGTACCCCTAAGCAGAGACTGGCGAAAATCACTTTGATGGAAAGGGCTTGCCAAGCTTCCAAAAACTACGAGTTGCCTGAAATCTCAGCAAACATTTTTTCACCCAATCTTGATGATTCTTTCAGGTAATGATCAGTACACCAAAACCACTTGGCTCACCAAATTTCGTTCTTCTAGGTTAAACAGTTCGTTTGCAGTAACCATTTTCATTTTTAGGTTTCACTCTGTTTTCTCCAATAGGGATACATGTATTTGGAACTCTAAATCAAAGACAGTTTGTGCTAGCTCTTTGAAACTTGACACAATAGAGCAGTTTCAAGTTCTATCTCTATGGTTTGTTTGCTGATGAAGTACCCCTAAGCAGAGACTGGCGAAAATCACTTTGATGGAAAGGGCTTGCCAAGCTTCCAAAAACTACGAGTTGCCTGAAATCTCAGCAAACATTTTTTTCACCCAATCTTGATGATTCTTTCAGGTAATGATCAGTACACCAAAACCACTTGGCACACCAAATTTCGTTCTTCTAGGTTAAACCGTTCGTTTGCAGTAACCGTTTTCATTTTTAGGTTTCACTCTGTTTTCTCCTATACGGATACATGTATTTGGAACACTAAATCAAAGACGGTTTGTGCTAGCTCTTTGAAACTTGACACAATAGAGCAGTTTCAAGTTCTATCTCTATGGTTTGTTTTCTGTTGATGTAGCCCTAAGCAGAGACTGGCGAAAATCACTTTGATGAAAACGACTTGCCAAGCTTCCAAAAATTACGAGTTGCCTGAAATCTCAGCAAACATTTTTTCACCCAATCTTGATGATTCTTTCAGGTAATGATCAGTACACCAAAACCACTGGCTCACCAAATTTCGTTCTTCTAGGTTAAACCGTTCATTTACAGTAACCGTTTACATTTTTAGGTTTCACTCTGTTTTCTCCTATACGGATACATGTATTTGGAACTCTAAATCAAAGACGGTTTGTGCTAGCTCTTTGAAACTTGACACAATAGAGCAGTTTCAAGTTCTATCACTATGGTTTGTTTGCTGTTGATGTAGTCCTAATCAGAGACTGGCGAAAATCACTTTGATGGAAAGGGGTTGCCAAGGTTCCAAAAACTACGAGTTGCCTGAAATCTCAGCAAACATTTTTTCACCCAATCTTGATGATTCTTTCAGGTAATGATCAGTACACCAAAACCACTTGGCACACCAAATTTCGTTCTTCTAGGTTAAACCGATTCTTTGCAGTAACCGTTTTCATTTTTAGGTTTCACTCTGTTTTCTCCTATAGGGATACATGTATTTGGAACTCTAAATCAAAGACGGTTTGTGCTAGCTCTTTGAAACTTGACACAATAGAGCAGTTTCAAGTTCTATCTCTATGGTTTGTTTGCTGTTGATGTAGCCCTAAGCAGAGACTGGCGAAAATCACTTTGATGCAAAGGGGTTGCCAAGCTTCCAAAAACTACGAGTTTCCTGAAATCTCAGCAAACCTTTTTTCACCCAAACTTGATGATTCTTTCAGGTAATGATCATTACACCAAACCACTTGGCTCACCAAATTTCGTTCTTCTAGGTTAAACCGTTCGTTTGCAGTAACAGTTTTCATTTTTAGGTTTCACTCTGTTTTCTCCTATAGGGATACATGTATTAGGAACTCTAAATCAAAGACGGTTTGTGCTAGCTCTTTGAAACTTGACACAATAGAGCAGTTTCAAGTTCTATCTCTAATGTTTGTTTTCTGTTGATGTAGCCCTCAGCAGAGACTGGGGAAAATCACTTTGATGGAAAAGGCTTGCCAAGCTTCCAAAAACTACGAGTTGCCTGAAATCTCAGCAAACATTTTTGCACCCAATCTTGATGATTCTTTCAGGTAATGATCAGTACACCAAATCCACTTGGCTCACCAAATTTCGTTCTTCTAGGTTAAACCATTCGTTTGCAGTAACCGTTTTCATTTTTAGGTTTCACTCTGTTTTCTCCTATACGGATACATATATTTGGAACTCTAAATCAAAGAGGGTTTGTGCTAGCTCTTTGAATCTTGACACAATAGAGCAGATTCAAGTTCTATCTCTATGGTTTGTTTGCTGTTGATGTAGCCCTAAGCAGAGACTGGCGAAAATCACTTTGATGGAAAGGGGTTGCCAAGCTTCCAAAAACTACGAGTTGCCTGAAATCTCAGCAAACATTTTTTCACCCAATCTTGATGATTCTTTCAGGTAATGATCAGTACACCAAAACCACTTGGCTCACCAAATTTCGTTCTTCTTGGTTAAACCGTTCGTTTGCAGTAACCGTTTTCATTTTTAGGTTTCACTCTGTTTTCTCCAATAGGGATACATGTATTTGGAACTCTAAATCAAAGACGGTTTGTGCTAGCTCTTTGAAACTTGACACAATAGAGCAGTTTCAAGTTCTATCTCTATGGTTTGTTTGCTGTTGATGTAGCCCTAAGCAGAGACTGGCGAAAATCACTTTGATGGAAAGGGGTTGCCAAGCTTCCAAAAACTACGAGTTGCCTGAAATCTCAGCAAACATTTTTTTCACCCAATTTTGATGATTCTTTCAGGTAATGATCAGTACACCAAAACCACTTGGCTCACCAAATTTCGTTCTTCTAGGTTAAACCGTTCCTTTGCAGTAACCGTTTTCATTTTTAGGTTTCACTCTTTTTTCTCCTATACGGATACATGTATTTGGAACTCTTAATCAAAGACGGTTTGTGCTAGCTCTTTGAAACTTGACACAATAGAGCAGTTTCAACTTCTATCTCTATGGTTTGTTTGCTGTTGATGTAGCCCAAGCCAGAGACTGGCGAAAATCACTTTGATGGAAAGGGGTTGCCAAGCTTCCAAAAACTACGAGTTGCCTGAAATCTCAGCAAACATTTTTCACCCAATCTTGATGATTCTTTCAGGTAATGATCAGTGCACCAAAACCACTTGGCTCACCAAATTTCGTTCTTCTAGGTTAAACCGTTCGTTTGCAGTAACCGTTTTCATTTTTAGGTTTCACTCTGTTTTCTCCAATAGGATACATGTATTTGGAACTCTAAATCAAAGACGGTTTGTGCTAGCTCTTTGAAACTTGACACAATAGAGCAGTTTCAAGTTCTATCTTTGTGGTTTGTTTGCTGTTGATGTAACCCTAAGCAGAGACTGGCGAAAATCACTTTGATGGAAAGGGGTTGCCAAGCTTCCAAAAACTACGAGTTTCTTGAAAATCTCAGCAAACATTTTTTCACCCAATCTTGATGATTCTTTCAGGTAATGATCAGTACACCAAAACCACTTGGCTCACCAAATTTCGTTCTTCTAGGTTAAACAGTTCGTTTGCAGTAACCGTTTTTATTTTTAGGTATCACTCTGTTTTCTCCTATACGGATACATGTATTTGGAACTCTAAATATAAGACGGTTTGTGCTAGCTCTTTGAAACTTGACACAATAGAGCAGGTTCAAGTTCTATCTCTATGGTTTGTTTGCTGTTGATGTAGCCCTAAGCAGAGACTGGCAAAAATCACTTTGATGGAAAGGGGTTGCCCAGCTTCCAAAACTACGAGTTGCCTGAAATCTCAGCAAACATTTTTTCACCCAATCTTGATGATTCTTTCAGGTAATGATCAGTGCACCAAAACCACTTGGCTCACCAAATTTCATCCTTCTAGGTTAAACCGTTCGTTTGCAGTAACCGTTTTCATTTTTAGGTTTCACTCTGTTTTCTCCTATACGGATACATGTATTTGGAACTCTAAATCAAAGACGGTTTGTGCTAGCTCTTGGAAACTTGACACAATAGAGCAGTTTCAAGTTCTATCTCTATGGTTTGTTTGCTGTTGATGTAGCCCTAAGCAGAGATTGACGAATATCACTTTGATGGAAAGGGGTTGCCAAGCTTCCAAAAACTACGAGTTGCCTGAAATCTCAGTAAACATTTTTTCACCCAATCTTGATGATTCTTTCAGGTAATGATCAGTACACCAAAACCACTTGGCTCACCAAATTTCGTTCTTCTAGGTTAAACTGTTCGTTTGCAGTAACCGTTTTCATTTTTAGGTTTCACTCTGTTTTCTCCAATAGGGATACATGTATTTGAAACTCTAAATCAAAGACGGTTTGTGCTAGCTCTTTGAAACTTGACACAATAGAGAAGTTTCAAGTTCTATCTCTATGGTTTGTTTGCTGTTGATGTAGTCCTAAGCAGATACTGGCAAAAATCACTTTGATGGAAAGGGGATGCCAAGCTTCCAAAAACTACGAGTTGCCTGAAATCTCAGAAAATATTTTTTTCAACCAATCTTGATGATTCTTTCAGGTAATGATCAGTACACCAAAACCACTTGGCTCACCAAATTTCGTTCTTCTAGGTTAAACCGTTCGTTTGCAGTAACCGTTTTCATTTTGAGGTTTCACTCTCTTTTCTCCTATAGGGATACATGTATTTGGAACTCTAAATCAAAGACGGTTAGTGCTAGCTCTTTGAAACTTGACACAATAGAGCAGTTTCAAGTTCTATCTCTATGGTTTGTTTGCTGTTAATGTAGCCCTAAGCCGAGACAGGTGAAAATCACTTTGATCGAAAGGGGTTGCCAAGCTTCCAAAAACTATGAGTTGCCTGAAATCTCAGCAAACATTTTTTCACCCAATCTTGATGATTCTTTCAGGTAATGATCAGTACACCAAAACCACTTGGCTCACCAAATTTCGTTCTTCTAGGTTAAACAGTTCGTTTGCAGTAACCATTTTCGTTTTTAGGTTTCACTCTGTTTTCTCCAATAGGGATACATGTATTTGGAACTCTAAATCAAAGACGGTTTGTGCTAGCTCTTTGAAACTTGACACAATAGAGCAGTTTCAAGTTCTATCTCTATGGTTTGTTTGCTGATGAAGTACCCCTAAGCAGAGACTGGCGAAAATCACTTTGATGGAAAGGACTTGCCAAGCTTCCAAAAACTACGAGTTGCCTGAAATCTCAGCAAACATTTTTTCACCCAATCTTGATGATTCTTTCAGGTAATGATC
This sequence comes from Ictidomys tridecemlineatus, assembly GCF_052094955.1. Taxonomy (NCBI): domain Eukaryota; kingdom Metazoa; phylum Chordata; class Mammalia; order Rodentia; family Sciuridae; genus Ictidomys; species Ictidomys tridecemlineatus. The sequence continues at coordinate 18,112 of NW_027524776.1, forward strand.
AGTACACCAAAACCACTTGGCTCACCAAATTTCGTTCTTCTAGGTTAAACAGTTCGTTTGCAGTAACCATTTTCATTTTTAGGTTCACTCTGTTTTCTCCAATAGGGATACATGTATTTGGAACTCTAAATCAAAGACGGTTTGTGCTAGCTCTTTGAAACTTGACACAATAGAGCAGTTTCAAGTTCTATCTCTATGGTTTGTTTGCTGATGAAGTACCCCTAAGCAGAGACTGGCGAAAATCACTTTGATGGAAAGGGCTTGCCAAGCTTCCAAAAACTACGAGTTGCCTGAAATCTCAGCAAACATTTTTTCACCCAATCTTGATGATTCTTTCAGGTAATGATCAGTACACCAAAACCACTTGGCACACCAAATTTCGTTCTTCTAGGTTAAACCGTTCGTTTGCAGTAACCGTTTTCATTTTTAGGTTTCACTCTGTTTTCTCCTATACGGATACATGTATTTGGAACTCTAAATCAAAGACGGTTTGTGCTAGCTCTTGAAACTTGACACAATAGAGCAGTTTCAAGTTCTATCTCTATGGTTTGTTTTCTGTTGATGTAGCCCTAAGCAGAGACTGGCGAAAATCACTTTGATGAAAACGACTTGCCAAGCTTCCAAAAACTACGAGTTGCCTGAAATCTCAGCAAACATTTTTTCACCCAATCTTGATGATTCTTTCAGGTAATGATCAGTACACCAAAACCACTTGGCTCACCAAATTTCGTTCTTCTAGTTTAAACCGTTCGTTTGCAGTAACCGTTTTCATTTTTAGGTTTCACTCTGTTTTCTCCTATAGGGATACATGTATTGGAACTCTAAATCAAAGACGGTTTGTGCTAGCTCTTTGAAACTTGACACAATAGAGCAGTTTCAAGTTCTATCTTCTATGGTTTGTTTGCTGTGATGTAGCCCTAAGCAGAGACTGGCGAAAATCACTTTGATGGAAAGGGGTTGCCAAGCTTCCAAAAACTACGAGTTGCCTGAAATTTCAGCAAACATTTTTTCACCCAATTTTGATGATTCTTTCAGGTAATGATCAGTACACCAAAACCACTTGGCTCACCAAATTTCGTTCTTCTAGGTTAAACCGTTCGTTTGCAGTAACCGTTTTCATTTTTAGGTTTCACTCTGTTTTCTCCTATATGGATACATGTATTTGGAACTCTAAATCAAATATGGTTTGTGCTAGCTCTTTGAAACGTGACACAATAGAGCAGTTTCAAGTTCTATCTCTATGGTTTGTTTGCTGATAAAGTAGCCCTAAGCAGAGACTGGCGAAAATCACTTTGATGGAAAGGGCTTGCCAAGCTTCCAAAAACTACGAGTTGCCTGAAATCTCAGCAAACATTTTTTCACCCAATCTTGATGATTCTTTCAGGTAATGATCAGTACACCAAAACCACTTGGCTCACCAAATTTCGTTCTTCTAGGTTAATCCGTTCGTTTGCAGTAACCGTTTTCATTTTTAGGTTTCACTCTGTTTTCTCCTATACGGATACATGTATTTGGAACTCTATATCAAAGACGGTTTGTGCTAGCTCTTTGAAACTTGACACAATAGAGCAGTTTCAAGTTCTATTCTCATGGTTTGTTTGCTGTTGATGTAGCGCTAAGCAGAGACTGGCGAAAATCACTTTGATTGAAAGAAGTTGCCAAGCTTCCAAAAATAACGAGTTGCCTGAAACCTCAGCAAACATTTTTTCACCCAATCTTGATGATTCTTTCAGGTAATGATCAGTACACCAAAACCACTTGGCTCACCAAATTTCGTTCTCTAGGTTAAACCGTTCGTTTGCAGTAACCGTTTTCATTTTTAGGTTTCACTCTGTTTTCTCCTATAGGGATACATGTATTTGGAACTCTAAATCAAAGACGGTTTGTGCTAGCTCTTGGAAACTTGACACAATAGAGCAGTTTCAAGTTCTATCTCTATGGTTTGTTTGCTGTTGATGTAGCCCTAAGCAGAGACTGGCGAAAATCACTTTGATGGAAAGGGGTTGCCAAGCTTCCAAATACTACGAGTTGCCTGAAATCACAGCAATCATTTTTTCACCGAATCTTGATGATCTTTCAGGTAATGATCAGTACACCAAAACCACTGGTTCCCCAAATTTCGATCTTCTAGGTTTAACCGTTCGTTTGCAGTAACCGTTTTCATTTTTAGGTTTCACTCTGTTTTCTCCAATAGGGATAGATATACTTGGAACTCTAAATCAAAGACGGTTTGTGCTAGCTCTTTGAAACTTGACACAATAGAGCAGTTTCAAGTTCTATCTCTATGGTTTGTTTGCTGTTGATGTAGCCCTAAGCAGAGACTGGCGAAAATCACTTTGATTGAAAGGGGTTGCCAAGCTTCCAAATACTACGAGTTGCCTGAAATCACAGCAAACATTTTTCACCAGAATCTTGAAGATTCTTTCAGGTAATGATCAGTACACCAAACCACTCGGCTCACTAAATTTCGTTCTTCTAGGTTAAACCGTTCGTTTGCAGTAACCGTTTTCATTTTTAGGTTTCACTCTGTTTTCTCCAATAGGGATACATGTATTTGGAACTCTAAATCAAAGACGGTTTGTGCTAGCTCTTTGAAACTTGACACAATAGAGCAGTTTCAAGTTCTATCTCTATGGTTTGTTTGCTGTTGATGTAGCCCTAAGCAGAGACTGGCGAAAATCACTTTGATGGAAAGGGGTTGCCAAGCTTCCAAAAACTACGAGTTGCCTGAAATCTCAGCAAACATTTTTTCATCCAAACTTGATGATTCTTTCAGGTAATGATCAGTACACCAAAACCACTTGGCTCACCAAATTTCGTTCTTCTAGGTTAATCCGTTCGTTTGCAGTAACCGTTTTCATTTTTAGGGTTTCACTCTGTTTTCTCCAATAGGGATACATGTATTTGGAACTCTAAATCAAAGACGGTTTGTGCTAGCTCTTTGAAACTTGACAATATAGAGCAATTTCAAGTTCTATCTCTATGGTTTGTTTGCTGTTGATGTAGCCCTAAGCAGAGACTGGCGAAAATCACTTTGATGCAAAGGGGTTGCCAAGCTTCCAAAAACTATGAGTTGCCTGAAATCTCAGCAAACATTCTTTTACCCAATCTTGATGATTCTTTCAGGTAATGATCAGTACACCAAAACCACTTGGCTCACCAAATTTCGTTCTTCTAGGTTAAACCGTTCGTTTGCAGTAACCATTTTCATTTTTACGTTTCACTCTGTTTTCTCCTATACGTATACATGTATTTGGAACTCTAAATCAAAGACGGTTTGTGCTAGCTCTTTGAAACTTGACACAATAGAGCAGTTTCAAGTTCTATCTCTATGGTTTGTTTGCTGTTGATGTAGCCCTAAGCAGAGACTGGCGAAAATCACTTTGATGGAAAGGGGTTGCCAAGCTTCCAAAAACTACGAGTTGCCTGAAATCTCAGCAAACCTTTTTTCACCCAAACTTGATGATTCTTTCAGGTAATGATCAGTACACCAAAACCACTTGGCTCACCAAATTTCGTTCTTCTAGGTTAAACCGTTCGTTTGCAGTAACCATTTTCATTTTTAGGTTTCACTCTGTTTTCTCCTATACGGATACATGTATTTGGAACTCTAAATCAAAGACGGTTTGTGCTAGCTCTTTGAAACTGGACACAATAGAGAAGTTTCAAGTTCTATCTCTATGGTTTCTTTGCTGTTGATGTAGCCCTAAGCAGAGACTGGCGAAAATCACTTTGATGGAAAGGGGTTGCCAAGCATCCAAAAACTATTAGTTGCCTATAATCTCAGCAAACATTTTTTCACCCAATCTTGATGATTCTTTCAGGTAATGATCAGAACACCAAAACCACTTGGCTCACCAAATTTCGTTCTTCTAGGTTAAACCGTTCGTTTGCAGTAACCGTTTTCATTTTTAGGTTTCACTCTGTTTTCTCCTATACGGATACATGTATTTGGAACTCTAAATCAAAGACGGTTTGTCCTATCTCTTTGAAACTTGACACAATAGAGCAGTTTCAAGTTCTATCTCTAATGTTTGTTTTCTGTTGATGTAGCCCTCAGCAGAGACTGGGGAAAATCACTTTGATGGAAAAGGCTTTCCAAGCTTCCAAAACTACGAGTTGCCTGAAATCTCAGCAAACATTTTTGCACCCAATCTTGATGATTCTTTCAGGTAATGATCAGTACACCAAATCCAGTTGGCTCACCAAATTTCGTTCTTCTAGGTTAAACCATTCGTTTGCAGTAACCGTTTTCATTTTTAGGTTTCACTCTGTTTTCTCCTATAAGGATACATGTATTTGGAACTCTAAATCAAAGACGGTTTGTGCTAGCTCTTTGAAACTTGACACAATAGAGCAGTTTCAAGTTCTATCTCTATGGTTTGTTTGCTGTTGATGTAGCCCTAAGCAGAGACTGGCGAAAATCACTTTGATGGAAAGGGGTTGCCAAGCTTCCAAAAACTACGAGTTGCCTGAAATCTCAGCAAACCTTTTTTCACCCAAACTTGATGATTCTTTCAGGTAATGATCAGTACACCAAAACCACTTGGCTCACCAAATTTCGTTCTTCTAGGTTAAACCTTTCGTTTGCAGTAACCATTTTCATTTTTAGGTTTCACTCTGTTTTCTCCTATACGGATACATGTATTTGGAACTCTAAATCAAAGACGGTTTGTGCTAGCTCTTTGAATCTTGACACAATAGAGCAGTTTCAAGTTCTATCTCTATGGTTTGTTTGCTGTTGATGTAGCCCTAAGCAGAAACTGGCGAAAATCACTTTGATGGAAAGGGGTTGCCAAGCTTCCAAAAACTACGAGTTGCCTGAAATCTCAGCAAACATTTTTTCACCCAATCTTGATGATTCTTTCAGGTAATGATCAGTGCACCAAAACCACTTGGCTCACCAAATTTTGTTCTTCTAGGTTAAACCGTTCGTTTGCAGTAACCGTTTTCATTTTTAGGTTTCACTCTGTTTTCTCCAATAGGGATACATGTATTTGGAACTCTAAATCAAAGACGGTTTGTGCTAGCTCTTTGAAACTTGACACAATAGAACAGTTTCAAGTTCTATCTCTATGGTTTGTTTGCTGTTGAGGTAGCCCTAAGCAGATACTGGCGAAAATCACTTTGATGGAAAGGGGTTGCCAAGCTTCCAAAAACTACGAGTTGCCTGAAATCTCAGCAAACATTTTTTCACCCAATCTTGATGATTCTTCAGGTAATGATCAGTACACCAAAACCACTTGGCTCACCAAATTTTGTTCTTCTAGGTTAAACCGTTCATTTGCAGTAACCGTTTTCATTTTTAGGTTTCACTCTGTTTTCTCCTATAGGGATACATGTATTTGGAACTCTAAATCAAAGACGGTTTGTGCTAGCTCTTTGAAACTTGACACAATAGAGAAGTTTCAAGTTCTCTCTCTATGGTTTGTTTGCTGTTGATGTAGTCCTAAGCAGAGACTGGCAAAAATCACTTTGATGGAAAGGGGATGCCAAGCTTCCCAAAACTACGAGTTGCCTGAAATCTCTGCAAACATTTTTTCACCCAATCTTGATGATTCTTCCAGGTAATGATCAGTACACCAAAACCACTTGGCTCACCAAATTTCGTTCTTCTAGGTTAAACCGTTCGTTTGCAGTAACCGTTTTAATTTTTAGGTTTCACTCTGTTTTCTCCTATACGGATACATGTATTTGGAACTCTAAATCAAAGACGGTTTGTGCTAGCTCTTTGAAACTTGACACAATAGAGCAGTTTCAAGTTCTATCTCTATGGTTTGTTTGCCGTTGATGTAGCCCTAAGCAGAGACTGGCGAAAATCACTTTGATGGAAAGGGGTTACCAAGCTTCCAAAAACTACGAGTTTCCTGAAATCTCAGCAAACATTTTTTCACCCAATCTTGATGATTCTTTCAGGTAATGATCAGTACACCAAAACCACTTGGCTCACCAAATTTCGTTCTTCTAGGTTAAACCGTTCGTTTGCAATAACCGTTTTCATTTTTAGGTTTCACTCTGTTTTCTCCTATAGGGATACATGTATTTGGAACTCTAAATCAAAGACGGTTTGTGCTAGCTCTTTGAAACTTGACACAATAGAGCAGTTTCAAGTTCTATCTCTATGGTTTGTTTGCTGTTGATGTAGCCCAAAGCAGAGACTGGCAAAAATCACTTTGATGGAAAGGGGTTGCCAAGCTTCCCAAAACTACGTGTTGCCTGAAATCTCAGCAAACATTTTTTCACCCAATCTTGATGATTCTTTCAGGTAATGATCAGTACACCAAAACCACTTGGCTCACCAAATTTCGTTCTTCTAGGTTAAACCGTTCGTTTGCAGTAACAGTTTTCATTTTTAGGTTTCACTCTGTTTTCTCCTATACGGATACATGTATTTGGAACTCTAAATCAAAGACGGTTTGTGCTTGCTCTTTGAAACTTGACACAATACAGCAGTTTCAAGTTATATCTCTACGGTTTGTTTGCTGTTGATGTAGCCCTAAGCAGAGACTGGCGAAAATCGCTTTGATGGAAAGGGGTTGCCAAGCTTCCAAAAACTACGAGTTGCCTGAAATCACAGCAAACATTTTTTCACCCAATCTTGATGATTCTTTCAGGTAATGATCAGTACACCAAAACCACTTGGCTCACCGAATTTCGTTCTTCTAGGTTAAACCGTTCGTTTGCAGTAACCGTTTTCATTTTTAGGTTTCACTCTGTTTTCTCCTATATGGATACATGTATTTGGAACTCTAAATCAAAGACGGTTTGTGCTAGCTCTTGGAAACTTGACACAATACAGCAGTTTCAAGTTCTATCTCTACGGTTTGTTTGCTGTTGATGTAGCCCTAAGCAGAGACTGGCGAAAATCGCTTTGATGGAAAGGGGTTGCCAAGCTTCCAAAAACTACGAGTTGCCTGAAATCTCAGCAAACATTTTTTCACCCAATCTTGATGATTCTTTCAGGTAATGATCAGTACACCAAAACCACTTGGCTCACCAAATTTCGTTCTTCTAGGTTAAACCGTTCGTTTGCAGTAACCGTTTTCATTTTTAGGTTTCACTCTGTCTTCTTCTATAGGGATACATGTATTTGGAACTCTAAATCAAAGACGGTTTGTGCTAGCTCTTTGAAACTTGACACAATAGAGCAGTTTCAAGTTCTATCTCTATGGTTTGTTTGCCGTTGATGTAGCCCTAAGCAGAGACTGGCGAAAATCACTTTGATGGAAAGGGGTTGCCAAGCTTCCAAAAACTACGAGTTGCCTGAAATCTCAGCAAACATTTTTTCACCCAATCTTGATGATTCTTTCAGGTAATGATCAGTACACCAAAACCACTTGGCTCACCAAATTTCGTTCTTCTAGGTTAAACCATTCGTTTGCAATAACCGTTTTCATTTTTAGGTTTCACTCTGTTTTCTCCTATAGGGATACATGTATTTGGAACTCTAAATCAAAGACGGTTTGTGCTAGCTCTTTGAAACTTGACACAATAGAGCAGTTTCAAGTTCTATCTCTATGGTTTGTTTGCTGTTGATGTAGCCCAAAGCAGAGACTGGCAAAAATCACTTTGATGGAAAGGGGTTGCCAAGCTTCCCAAAACTACGTGTTGCCTGAAATCTCAGCAAACATTTTTTCACCCAATCTTGATGATTCTTTCAGGTAATGATCAGTACACCAAAACCACTTGGCTCACCAAATTTCGTTCTTCTAGGTTAAACCGTTCGTTTGCAGTAACAGTTTTCATTTTTAGGTTTCACTCTGTTTTCTCCTATACGGATACATGTATTTGGAACTCTAAATCAAAGACGGTTTGTGCTAGCTCTTTGAAACTTGACACAATACAGCAGTTTCAAGTTCTATCTCTACTTTTTGTTTGCTGTTGATGTAGCCCTAAGCAGAGACTGGCGAAAATCGCTTTGATGGAAAGGGGTTGCCAAGCTTCCAAAAACTACGAGTTGCCTGAACTCACAGCAAAGATTTTTTCACCCAATCGTGATGATTCTTTCAGGTAATGATCAGTATACCAAAACCACTTGGCTCACCAAATTTCGTTCATCTAGGTTAAACCGTTCGTTTGCAGTAACCGTTTTCATTTTTAGGTTTCACTCTGTTTTCTCCTATATGGATACATGTATTTGGAACTCTAAATCAAAGACGGTTTGTGCTAGCTCTTGGAAACTTGACACAATACAGCAGTTTCAAGTTCTATCTCTACGGTTTGTTTGCTGTTGATGTAGCCCTAAGCAGAGACTGGCGAAAATCGCTTTGATGGAAAGGGGTTGCCAAGCTTCCAAAAACTACGAGTTGCCTGAAATCTCAGCAAACATTTTTTCACCCAATCTTGATGATTCTTTCAGGTAATGATCAGTACACCAAAACCACTTGGCTCACCAAATTTCGTTCTTCTAGGTTAAACCGTTCGTTTGCAGTAACCGTTTTCATTTTTAGGTTTCACTCTGTTTTCTCCAATAGGGATACATGTATTTGGAACTCGAAATCAAAGACGGTTTGTGCTAGCTCTTTGAAACTTGACACAATAGAGCAGTTTCAAGTTCTATCTCTATGGTTTGTTTGCTGTTGATGTAGCCCTAAGCAGAGACTGGCGAAAATCACTTTGAAGGAAAGGGGTTGCCAAGCTTCCAAAAACTACGAGTTGCCTGAAATCTCAGCAAACATTTTTTCACCCAATCTTGATGATTCTTCTGGTAATGATCAGTACACCAAAACCACTTGGCTCACCAAATTTCGTTCTTCTAGGTTAAACCGTACGTTTGCAGTAACCGTTTTCATTTTTAGGTTTCACTCTGTTTTCTCCTATACGGATACATGTATTTGGAACTCTAAATCAAAGACGGTTTGTGCTAGCTCTTTGAAACTTGACACAATAGAGCAGTTTCAAGTTCTATCTCTATGGGTTTTTTGCTGTTGATGTAGCCCTAAGCAGAGACTGGCGAAAATCACTTTGATGGAAAGGGGTTGCCAAGCTTCCAAAAACTACGAGTTGCCTGAAATCTCAGCAAACATTTTTTCACCCAATCTTGATGATTCTTTCAGGTAATGATCAGTACACCAAAACCACTTGGCTCACCAAATTTCGTTCTTCTAGGTTAAACCGTTCGTTTGCAGTAACCGTTTTCATTTTTAGGTTTCACTCTGTTTTCTCCAATAGGGATACATGTATTTGGAACTCGAAATCAAAGACGGTTTGTGCTAGCTCTTTGAAACTTGACACAATAGAGCAGTTTCAAGTTCTATCTCTATGGGTTTTTTGCTGTTGATGTAGCCCTAAGCAGAGACTTGCGAAAATCACTTTGATGGAAAGGGGTTGCCAAGCTTCCAAAAACTACGAGTTGCCTGAAATCTCAGCAAATATTTTTTCACCCAATCTTGATGATTCTTTCAGGTAATGATCAGTACACCAAAACCACTTGGCTCACCAAATTTCGTTCTTCTATGTTAAACCGTTCGTTTGCAGTAACCGTTTTCATTTTTAGGTTTCACTCTGTTTTCTCCTATAGGGATACATGTATTTGGAACTCTAAATCAAAGACGGTTTGTGCTAGCTCTTTGAAACTTGACACAATAGAGCAGTTTCAAGTTCTATCTCTATGGTTTGTTTGCTGTTGATGTAGCCCTAAGCAGAGACTGGCAAAAATCACTTTGATGGAAAGGGGTTGCCAAGCTTCCCAAAACTATGTGTTGCCAGAAATCTCAGCATACATTTTTTTCACCCAAATTTGATGATTCTTTCAGGTAATGATCAGTACACCAAAACCACTTGGCTCACCAAATTTCGTTCTTCTAGGTTAAACCTTTCATTTTCAGTAACCGTTTTCATTTTTAGGTTTCACTCTGTTTTCTCCTATACGGATACATGTATTTGGAACTCTAAATCAAAGACGGTTTGTGCTAGCTCTTTGAAACTTGACACAATACAGCAGTTTCAAGTTCTATCTCTATGGTTTGTTTGCTGTTGATGTA
>NW_027524777.1:0-28093 GCF_052094955.1 Ictidomys tridecemlineatus
CTTCCAAAAAACTACGAGTTTCCGAAATCTCAGCAAACATCTTTTCACCCAATCTTGATGATTCTTTCAGGTAATGATCAGTACACCAAAACCACTTGGCTCACCAAATTTCGTTCTTCTAGGTTAAACCGTTCGTTTGCAGTAACCGTTTTCATTTTTAGGTTTCACTCTGTTTTCTCCTATAGGGATACATGTATTTGGAACTCTAAATCAAACACGGTTTGTGCTAGCTCTTTGAAACTTGACACAATAAAGCAGTTTCAAGTTCTATCTCTATGGTTTGTTTGCTGTTGATGTAGCCCTAAGCAGAGACTGGCGAAAATCATTTTGATGGAAAGGGGTTGCCAAGCTTCCAAAAAAATTCGAGTTGCCTGAAATCTCAGCAAACGTTTTTTCACCCAATCTTGATGATTCTTTCAGGTAATGATCAGTACACCAAAACCACTTGGCTCACCAAATTTCGTTCTTCTAGGTTAAACCGTTCGTTTGCAGTAACCGTTTTCATTTTTAGGTTTCACTCTGTTTTCTCCTATAGGGATACATGTATTTGGAACTCTAAATCAAACACGGTTTGTGCTAGCTTTTTGAAACTTGACACAATAAAGCAGTTTCAAGTTCTATCTCTATCGTTTGTTTGCTGTTGATGTAGCCCTAAGCAGAGACTGGAGAAAATCACTTTGAAGGAAAGGGGTTGCCAAGCTTCCAAAAAACTACGAGTTGCCTGAAATCTCCGCAAACATTTTTTCACCCAATCTTGATGATTCTTTCAGGTAATGATCAGTACACCAAAACCACTTGGCTCACCGATTTTCGTTCTTCTAGGTTAAACCGTTCATTTGCAGTAACCGTTTTCATTTTTAGGTTTCACTCTGTTTTCTCCTATAGGGATACATGTATTTGGAACTCTAAATCAAACACGGTTTGTGCTAGCTCTTTGAAACTTGACACAATAAAGCAGTTTCAAGTTCTATCTCTATGGTTTGTTTGCTGTTGATGTAGCCCTAAGCAGAGATTGGCGAAAATCACTTTGATGGAAAGGGGTTGCCAATGTTGCAAAAAACTACGAGTTGCCTGAAATCTCAGCAAACATTTTTTCACAAAATCTTGATGATTCTTTCAGGTAATGATCAGTACACCAAAACCACTTGGCTCACCAAATTTCGTTCTTCTAGGTTAAACCGTTCGTTTGCAGTAACCGTTTTCATTTTTAGGTTTCACTCTGTTTTCTCCTATAGGGATACATGTATTTGGAACTCTAAATCAAACACGGTTTGTGCTAGCTTTTTGAAACTTGACACAATAAACCAGTTTCAAGTTCTATCTATATGATTTGTTTGCTGTTGATGTAGCCCTAAGCTGAGACTGGCGAAAATCATTTTGATGGAAAAGGGTTGCCAAGCTTCCAAAAAAATTCGAGTTGCCTGAAATCTCAGCAAACTTTTTTTCACCCAATCTTGATGATTCTTTCAGGTAATGATCAGTACACCAAAACCACTTGGCTCACCAAATTTCGTTCTTCTAGGTTAAACCGTTCGTTTGCAGTAACCGTTTTCATTTTTAGGTTTCACTCTGTTTTCTCCTATAGGGATACATGTATTTGGAACTCTAAATCAAACACGGTTTGTGCTAGCTTATTGAAACTTGACACAATAAAGCAGTTTCAAGTTCTATCTCTATCGTTTGTTTGCTGTTGATGTAGCCCTAAGCAGAGACTGGAGAAAATCACTTTGATGGAAAGGGGTTGCCAAGCTTCCAAAAAACTACGAGTTGCCTGAAATCTCAGCAAATATTTTTTCACCCAATCTTGATGATTCTTTCAGGTAATGATCAGTACACCAAAACCACTTGGCTCACCAAATTTCGTTCTTCTAGGTTAAACCGTACATTTGCAGTAACCGTTTTCATTTTTAGGTTTCACTCTTTTTTCTCCTATAGGGATACATGTATTTGGAACTCTAAATGAAAGACGGTTTCTGCTAGCTCTTTGAAACTTGACACAATAAAGCAGTTTCAAGTTCTATCTCTATGGTTTGTTTGCTGTTGATGTAGCCCTAAGCAGAGACTGGCGAAAATCACTTTGATTGAAATGGGTTGCCAAGCTTCCAAAAAACTACGAGTTTCCTGAAATCTCAGCAAACATTTTTTCACCCAATCTTGATGATTCTTTCAGGTAATGATCAGTACACCAAAACCACTTGGCTCACCAAATTTCGTTCTTCTAGGTTAAACCGTTCGTTTGCAGTAACCGTTTTCATTTTTGTGTTTCACTCTGTTTTCTCCTATAGGGATACATGTATTTGGAACTCTAAATGAAAGACGGTTTGTGCTAGCTATTTCAAACTTGACACAATAAAGCAGTTTCAAGTTCTATCTCTATGGTTTGTTTGCTGTTGATGTAGCCCTAAGCAGAGACTGGCGAAAATCACTTTGATGGAAAGGGGTTGCCAAGCTCTCCAAAAAACTACGAGTTGCCGGAAATCTCAGCAAACATCTTTTCACCCAATCTTGATGATTCTTTCAGGTAATGATCAGTACACCAAAACCACTTGGCTCACCAAACTTCGTTCTTCTAGGTTAAACCGTTCGTTTGCAGTAACCGTTTTCATCTTTAGGTTTCACTCTGTTTTCTCCTATAGGGATACATGTATTTGGAACTCTAAATCAAACACGGTTTGTGCTAGCTCTTTGAAACTTGACACAATAAAGCAGTTTCAAGCTCTATCTCTATGGTTTGTTTGCTGTTGATGTAGCCCTAAGCAGAGACTGGCGAAAATCAATTTGATTGAAAGGGGTTGCCAATGTTGCAAAAAACTACGAGTTTACTGAAATCTCAGCAAACATTTTTTCACCATATCTTGATGATTCTTTCAGGTAATGATCAGTACACCAAAACCACTTGGCTCACCAAATTTCGTTCTTCTAGGTTAAATTGTTCGTTTGCAGTAACCGTTTTCATTTTTAGGTTTCACTCTGTTTTCTCCTATACGGATACATGTATTTGGAACTCTAAATCAAACACGGTTTGTGCTAGCTTTTTGAAACTTGACACAATAAAGCAGTTTCAAGTTCTGTCTCTATCGTTTGTTTGCTGATGATGTAGCCCTAAGCAGAGACTGGAGAAAATCACTTTGAAGGAAAGGGGTTGCCAAGCTTCCAAAAAACTACGAGTTTCCTGAAATCTCAGCAAACATTTTTTCACCCAATCTTGATGATTCTTTCAGGTAATGATCAGTACACCAAAACCACTTGGCTCACCAAATTTCGTTCTTCTAGGTTAAACCGTTCGTTTGCAGTAACCGTTTTCATTTTTAGGTTTCACTCTGTTTTCTCCTATAGGGATACATGTATTTGGAACTCTAAATGACAGACGGTTTGTACTAGCTCTTTGAAACTTGACACAATAAAGCAGTTTCAAGTTCTATCTCTATGGTTTGTTTGCTGTTGATGTAGGCATAAACAGAGACTGGCGAAAATCACTTTGATGGAAAGGGGTTGCCAAGCTTTTAAAAAACTACGAGTTGCCTGAAATCTCAGCAAAGATTTTTTCACCCAATCTTGATGATACTTTCAGGTAATGATCAGTACACCAAAACCACTTTGCTCACCAAATTTCGTTCTTCTAGGTTAAACCGTTCGTTTGCAGTAACCGTTTTCATTTTTAGGTTTCACTCTGTTTTCTCCTATACCGATACATGTATTTGGAACTCTAAATCAAACACGGTTTGTGCTAGCTCTTTGAAACTTGACACAATAAAGCAGTTTCAAGTTCTATCTCTATGGTTTGTTTGCTGTTGATGTAGCCCTAAGCAGAGACTGGCGAAAATCACTTTGATGGAAAGGGGTTGCCAATGTTGCAAAAAACTACGAGTTACCTGAAATCTCAGCTAACATTTTTTCACCCAATCTTGATGATTCTTTCAGGTAATGATCCGTACACCAAAACCACTTGGCTCACCAAATTTTCGTTCTTCTAGGTTAAACCGTTCGTTTGCAGTAACCGTTTTCATTTTTTGGTTTCACTCTGTTTTCTCCTATAGGTATACATGTATTTGGAACTCTAAATGACAGACGGTTTGTACTAGCTCTTTGAAACTTGACACAATAAAGCAGTTTCAAGTTCTATCTCTATGGTTTGTTTGCTGTTAATGTAGCCCTAAGCAGAGACTGGCGAAAATCACTTTGATGGAAAGCGGTTGCCAAGCTTCCAAAAAACTACGAGTTGCCTGAAATCTCAGCAAACATTTTTAACCCAATCTTGATGATTCTTTCAGGTAATTATCAGTACACCAAATCCACTTGGCTCACCAAATTTCGTTCTTCTAGGTTAAACCGTTCGTTTGCAGTAACCGTTTACCTTTTTAGGTTTCACTCTGTTTTCTCCTATAGGGATACATGTATTTGGAACTCTAAATGAAAGACGGTTTGTGCTAGCTCTTTCAAACTTGACACAATAAAGCAGTTTCAAGGTCTATCTCTATGGTTTGTTTGCTGTTGATGTAGCCCTAAGCAGAGACTGGTCGAAAATCACTTTGATGGAAAGGGGTTGCCAAGCTTTTAAAAAACTACGAGTTTCCTGAAATCTCAGCAAACATTTTTTCACCCAATCTTGATGATTCTTTCAGGTAATGATCAGTACACCAAAACCACTTGGCTCACCAAATTTCGTTCTTCTAGGTTAAACCGTTCGTTTGCAGTAACCGTTTTCATTTTTAGGTTTCACTCTGTTTTCTCCTATAGGGATACATGTATTTGGAACTCTAAATCAAACACGGTTTGTGCTAGCTCTTTGAAACTTGACACAATAAAGCAGTTTCAAGTTCTATCTCTATGGTTTGTTTGCTGTTGATGTAGCCCTAAGCAGAGACTGGCGAAAATCACTTTGATGGAAAGGGGTTGCCGATCTTCCAAAAAACTACGAGTTGCTGAAATCTCAGCAAACATCTTTTCACCATATCCTGATGATTCTTTCAGGTAATGATCAGTACACCAAAACCACTTGGCTCACCAAATTTCGTTCTTCTAGGTTAAACCGTTTTTTTGCAGTAACCGTTTACATTTTTAGGTTTCAGTCTGTTTTCTCCTATAGAAATACATGTATTTGGAACTCTAAAGAAAGACGGTATGTGCTAGCTCTTTGAAACTTGACACAATAAAGCAGTTTCAAGTTCTATCTCTATGGTTTGTTTGCTGTTGATGTAGCCCTAAGCAGAGACTGGCGAAAATCACTTTGATGGAAAGGGGTTGCCAAGCTTCCAAAAAACTACGAGTTGCCTGAAATCTCAGCAAACATTTTTTCACCCAATCTTGATGATTCTTTCAGGTAATGATCAGTATACCAAAACCACTTGGCTCACCAAATTTCGTTCTTCTAGGTTAAACCGTTCGTTTGCTGTAACCGTTTTCATTTTTAGGTTTCACTCTGTTTTCTCCTATAGGGATACATGTATTTGGAAGTCTAAATCAAACACGGTTTGTGCTAGCTCTTTGAAACTTGACACAATAAAGCAGTTTCAAGTTCTATCTCTATGGTTTGTTTGCTGTTGATGTAACCCTAAGCAGAGACTGGCGAAAATCATTTTGATGGAAAAGGGTTGCCAAGCTTCCAAAAAAATTCGAGTTGCCTGAAATCTCAGCTAACATTTTTTCACCCAATCTTGATGATTCTTTCAGGTAATGATCCGTACACCAAAACCACTTGGCTCACCAAATTTCGTTCTTCTAGGTTAAACCGTTCGTTTGCAGTAACCGTTTTCATTTTTTGGTTTCACTCTGTTTTCTCCTATAGGTATACATGTATTTGGAACTCTAAATGACAGACGGTTTGTACTAGCTCTTTGAAACTTGACACAATAAAGCAGTTTCAAGTTCTATCTCTATGGTTTGTTTGCTGTTAATGTAGCCCTAAGCAGAGACTGGCGAAAATCACTTTGATGGAAAGCGGTTGCCAAGCTTCCAAAAAACTACGAGTTGCCTGAAATCTCAGCAAACATTTTTAACCCAATCTTGATGATTCTTTCAGGTAATTATCAGTACACCAAATCCACTTGGCTCACCAAATTTCGTTCTTCTAGGTTAAACCGTTCGTTTGCAGTAACCGTTTACCTTTTTAGGTTTCACTCTGTTTTCTCCTATAGGGATACATGTATTTGGAACTCTAAATGAAAGACGGTTTGTGCTAGCTCTTTCAAACTTGACACAATAAAGCAGTTTCAAGGTCTATCTCTATGGTTTGTTTGCTGTTGATGTAGCCCTAAGCAGAGACTGGTCGAAAATCACTTTGATGGAAAGGGGTTGCCAAGCTTTTAAAAAACTACGAGTTTCCTGAAATCTCAGCAAACATTTTTTCACCCAATCTTGATGATTCTTTCAGGTAATGATCAGTACACCAAAACCACTTGGCTCACCAAATTTCGTTCTTCTAGGTTAAACCGTTCGTTTGCAGTAACCGTTTTCATTTTTAGGTTTCACTCTGTTTTCTCCTATAGGGATACATGTATTTGGAACTCTAAATCAAACACGGTTTGTGCTAGCTCTTTGAAACTTGACACAATAAAGCAGTTTCAAGTTCTATCTCTATGGTTTGTTTGCTGTTGATGTAGCCCTAAGCAGAGACTGGCGAAAATCACTTTGATGGAAAGGGGTTGCCGATCTTCCAAAAAACTACGAGTTGCTGAAATCTCAGCAAACATCTTTTCACCATATCCTGATGATTCTTTCAGGTAATGATCAGTACACCAAAACCACTTGGCTCACCAAATTTCGTTCTTCTAGGTTAAACCGTTTTTTTGCAGTAACCGTTTACATTTTTAGGTTTCAGTCTGTTTTCTCCTATAGAAATACATGTATTTGGAACTCTAAAGAAAGACGGTATGTGCTAGCTCTTTGAAACTTGACACAATAAAGCAGTTTCAAGTTCTATCTCTATGGTTTGTTTGCTGTTGATGTAGCCCTAAGCAGAGACTGGCGAAAATCACTTTGATGGAAAGGGGTTGCCAAGCTTCCAAAAAACTACGAGTTGCCTGAAATCTCAGCAAACATTTTTTCACCCAATCTTGATGATTCTTTCAGGTAATGATCAGTATACCAAAACCACTTGGCTCACCAAATTTCGTTCTTCTAGGTTAAACCGTTCGTTTGCTGTAACCGTTTTCATTTTTAGGTTTCACTCTGTTTTCTCCTATAGGGATACATGTATTTGGAAGTCTAAATCAAACACGGTTTGTGCTAGCTCTTTGAAACTTGACACAATAAAGCAGTTTCAAGTTCTATCTCTATGGTTTGTTTGCTGTTGATGTAACCCTAAGCAGAGACTGGCGAAAATCATTTTGATGGAAAAGGGTTGCCAAGCTTCCAAAAAAATTCGAGTTGCCTGAAATCTCAGCTAACATTTTTTCACCCAATCTTGATGATTCTTTCAGGTAATGATCCGTACACCAAAACCACTTGGCTCACCAAATTTCGTTCTTCTAGGTTAAACCGTTCGTTTGCAGTAACCGTTTTCATTTTTTGGTTTCACTCTGTTTTCTCCTATAGGTATACATGTATTTGGAACTCTAAATGACAGACGGTTTGTACTAGCTCTTTGAAACTTGACACAATAAAGCAGTTTCAAGTTCTATCTCTATGGTTTGTTTGCTGTTAATGTAGCCCTAAGCAGAGACTGGCGAAAATCACTTTGATGGAAAGCGGTTGCCAAGCTTCCAAAAAACTACGAATTGCCTGAAATCTCAGCAAACATTTTTAACCCAATCTTGATGATTCTTTCAGGTAATTATCAGTACACCAAATCCACTTGGCTCACCAAATTTCGTTCTTCTAGGTTAAACCGTTCGTTTGCAGTAACCGTTTACCTTTTTAGGTTTCACTCTGTTTTCTCCTATAGGGATACATGTATTTGGAACTCTAAATGAAAGACGGTTTGTGCTAGCTCTTTCAAACTTGACACAATAAAGCAGTTTCAAGGTCTATCTCTATGGTTTGTTTGCTGTTGATGTAGCCCTAAGCAGAGACTGGTCGAAAATCACTTTGATGGAAAGGGGTTGCCAAGCTTTTAAAAAACTACGAGTTTCCTGAAATCTCAGCAAACATTTTTTCACCCAATCTTGATGATTCTTTCAGGTAATGATCAGTACACCAAAACCACTTGGCTCACCAAATTTCGTTCTTCTAGGTTAAACCGTTCGTTTGCAGTAACCGTTTTCATTTTTAGGTTTCACTCTGTTTTCTCCTATAGGGATACATGTATTTGGAACTCTAAATCAAACACGGTTTGTGCTAGCTCTTTGAAACTTGACACAATAAAGCAGTTTCAAGTTCTATCTCTATGGTTTGTTTGCTGTTGATGTAGCCCTAAGCAGAGACTGGCGAAAATCACTTTGATGGAAAGGGGTTGCCAATCTTCCAAAAAACTACGAGTTGCTGAAATCTCAGCAAACATCTTTTCACCATATCCTGATGATTCTTTCAGGTAATGATCAGTACACCAAAACCACTTGGCTCACCAAATTTCGTTCTTCTAGGTTAAACCGTTTTTTTGCAGTAACCGTTTACATTTTTAGGTTTCAGTCTGTTTTCTCCTATAGAAATACATGTATTTGGAACTCTAAAGAAAGACGGTATGTGCTAGCTCTTTGAAACTTGACACAATAAAGCAGTTTCAAGTTCTATCTCTATGGTTTGTTTGCTGTTGATGTAGCCCTAAGCAGAGACTGGCGAAAATCACTTTGATGGAAAGGGGTTGCCAAGCTTCCAAAAAACTACGAGTTGCCTGAAATCTCAGCAAACATTTTTTCACCCAATCTTGATGATTCTTTCAGGTAATGATCAGTATACCAAAACCACTTGGCTCACCAAATTTCGTTCTTCTAGGTTAAACCGTTCGTTTGCTGTAACCGTTTTCATTTTTAGGTTTCACTCTGTTTTCTCCTATAGGGATACATGTATTTGGAAGTCTAAATCAAACACGGTTTGTGCTAGCTCTTTGAAACTTGACACAATAAAGCAGTTTCAAGTTCTATCTCTATGGTTTGTTTGCTGTTGATGTAACCCTAAGCAGAGACTGGCGAAAATCATTTTGATGGAAAAGGGTTGCCAAGCTTCCAAAAAAATTCGAGTTGCCTGAAATCTCAGCAAACATTTTTTCACCCAATCTTGATGATTCTTTCAGGTAATGATCAGTACACCAAAACCAATTGGCTCACCAAATTTCGTTCATCTAGGTTAAACCGTTCGTTTTCAGTAACCGTTTTTATTTTTAGGTTTCACTCTGTTTTCTCCTATAGGGATACAAGTATTTGGAACTCTAAATCAAACACGGTTTGTGCTAGCTCTTTGAAACTTGACACAATAAAGCAGTTTCAAGTTCTATCTCTATGGTTTGTTTGCTGTTGATGTAGCCCTAAGCAGAGACTGGCGAAAATCACTTTGATGGAACGGGGTTGCCAATGTTGCAAAAAACTACGAGTTGCCTGAAATCTCAGCAAACATTTTTTCACCATATCTTGATGATTCTTTCAGGTAATGATCAGTACACCAAAACCACTTGGCTCACCAAATTTCGTTCTTCTAGGTTAAACCGTTCGTTTGCAGTAACCGTTTTCATTTTTAGGTTTCACTCAGTTTTCTCCTACAGTGATACATGTATTTGGAACTCTAAATCAAACACGGTTTGTGCTAGCTCCTTGAAACTTGACACAATAAAGCAGTTTCAAGTTCTATCTCTATGGTTTGTTTGCTGTTGATGAAGCCCTAAGCAGAGACTGGCGACAATCATTTTGATGGAAAGGGGTTGCCAAGCTTCCAAAAAACTACGAGTTGCCTGAAATCTCAGCAAACATTTTTCACCCAATCTTGATGATTCTTTCAGGAAATGATCAGTACAGCAAAACCACTTGGCTCACCAAATTTCGTTCTTCGAGGTTAAACCGTTCGTTTGCAGTAACCGTTTTCATTTTTAGGTTTCACTCTGTTTTCTCCTATAGGGATACATGTATTTGGAACTCTAAATCAAACACGGTTTGTGCAAGCTTTTTGAAACTTGACACAATAAAGCATTTTCAAGTTCTATCTCTATGGTTTGTTTGCTGTTGATGTAGCCCTAACCAGAGACTGGCGAAAATTACTTTGATGGAAAGCGGTTGCCAATCTTCCAGAAAACTACGAGTTGCCTGAAATCTCAGCAAACATCTTTTCACCATATCTAGATGATTCTTTCAGGTAATGATCAGTACACCAAAACCACTTGGCTCACCAAATTTCGTTTTTCTAGGTTAAACCGTTTGTTTGCAGTAACCGTTTTCATGTTTTAGGTTTCACTCTGTTTTCTCCTATAGGGATACATGTATTTGGAACTCTAAATGAAAGACGGTTTGTGCTAGCTCTTTGAAACTTGACACAATAAAGCAGTTTCAAGTTCTATCTCTATGGTTTGTTTACTGTTGATGTAGCCCTAAGCAGAGACTGGCGAAAATCACTTTGATGGAAAGCGGTTGCCAAGCTTCCAAAAAACTACGAGTTGCCTGAAATCTCAGCAAACATTTTTTCACCCAATCTTGATGATTCTTTCAGGTAATGATCAGTACACCAAAACCACTTGGCTCACCAAACTTCGTTCTTCTAGGTTAAACCGTTCGTTTGCAGTAACCGTTTTCATCTTTAGGTTTCACTCTGTTTTCTCCTATAGGGATACATGTATTTGGAACTCTAAATCAAACACGGTTTGTGCTAGCTCTTTGAAACTTGACACAATAAAGCAGTTTCAAGTTCTATCTCTATGGTTTGTTTCCTGTTGATGTAGCCCTAAGCAGAGACTGGCGAAAATCACTTTGATGGAAAGGGTTTGCCAAGCTTCCAAAAAACTACGAGTTTCCTGAAATCTCAGCAAATATTTTTTCACCCAATCTTGATGATTCTTTCAGGTAATGATCAATACACCAAAACCACTTGGCTCACCAAATTTCGTTCTTCTAGGTTAAACCGTTTGTTTGCAGTAACCGTTTACATTTTTAGGTTTCACTCAGTTTTCTCCTATAGGGATACATGTATTTGGAACTCTAAATGAAAGACGGTTTGTGCTAGCTCTTTGAAACTTGACACAATAAAGCAGTTTCAAGTTATATCTCTATGGTTTGTTTGCTGTTGATATAGCCCTAAGCAGAGACTGGAGAAAATCACTTTGATGGAAAGGGGTTGCCAAGCTTCCAAAAAACTACGAGTTGCCTGAAATCTCAGCAAACATTTTTTCACCCAATCTTGATGATTCTTTCAGGTAATGATCAGTACACCAAAACCACTTGGCTCACCAAATTTCGTTCTTCTAGGTTAAACCGTTCGTTTGCAGTAACCGTTTTCATTTTTAGGTTTCACTCTGTTTTCTCCTATAGGGATACATGTATTTGGAACTCTAAATCAAACACGGTTTGTGCTAGCTCTTTGAAACTTGACACAATAAAGCAGGTTCAAGCTCTATCTCTATGGTTTGTTTGCTGTTGATGTAGCCCTAAGCAGAGACTGGCGAAAATCAATTTGATTGAAAGGGGTTGCCAATGTTGCAAAAAACTACGAGTTTACTGAAATCTCAGCAAACATTTTTTCACCATATCTTGATGATTCTTTCAGGTAATGATCAGTACACCAAAACCACTTGGCTCACCAAAATTCCTTCTTCTAGGTTAAACCGTTCGTTTGCAGTAACCGTTTTCATTTTTAGGTTTCACTCTGTTTTCTCCTATATGGATACATGTATTTGGAACTCTAAATCAAACACGGTTTGTGCTAGCTTTTTGAAACTTGACACAATAAAGCAGTTTCAAGTTCTGTCTCTATCGTTTGTTTGCTGATGATGTAGCCCTAAGCAGAGACTGGAGAAAATCACTTTGAAGGAAAGGGGTTGCCAAGCTTCCAAAAAACTACGAGTTGCCTGAAATCTCAGCAAACATTTTTTCACCCAATCTTGATGATTCTTTCAGGTAATGATCAGTACACCAAAACCACTTGGCTCACCAAACTTCGTTCTTCTAGGTTAAACCGTTCGTTTGCAGTAACCGTTTTCATTTTTAGGTTTCACTCTGTTTTCTCCTATACAGATACATGTATTTGGAACTCTAAATCAAACACGGTTTGTGCTAGCTTTTTGAAACTTGACACAATAAAGCAGTTTCAAGTTCTGTCTCTATCGTTTGTTTGCTGTTGATGTAGCCCTAAGCAGAGACTGGAGAAAATCACTTTGAAGGAAAGGGGTTGCCAAGCTTCCAAAAACTACGAGTTGCCTGAAATCTCAGCAAACATTTTTTCACCCAATCTTGATGATTCTTTCAGGTAATGATCAGTACACCAAAACCACTTGGCTCACCAAACTTCGTTCTTCTAGGTTAAACCGTTCGTTTGCAGTAACCGTTTTCATCTTTAGGTTTCACTCTGTTTTCTCCTATAGGGATACATGTATTTGGAACTCTAAATCAAACACGGTTTGTGCTACCTCTTTGAAACTTGACACAATAAAGCAGTTTCAAGTTCTATCTCTATGGTTTGTTTCCTGTTGATGTAGCCCTAAGCAGAGACTGGCGAAAATCACTTTGATGGAAAGGGGTTGCCAAGCTTCCAAAAAACTACGAGTTTCCTGAAATCTCAGCAAATATTTTTTCACCCAATCTTGATGATTCTTTCAGGTAATGATCAGTACACCAAAACCACTTGGCTTACCAAATTTCGTTCTTCTAGGTTAAACCGTTTGTTTGCAGTAACCGTTTACATTTTTAGGTTTCACTCAGTTTTCTCCTATAGGGATACATGTATTTGGAACTCTAAATGAAAGACGGTTTGTGCTAGCTCTTTGAAACTTGACACAATAAAGCAGTTTCAAGTTCTATCTCTATGGTTTGTTTGCTGTTGATATAGCCCTAAGCAGAGACTGGAGAAAATCACTTTGATGGAAAGGGGTTGCCAAGCTTCCAAAAAACTACGAGTTGCCTGAAATCTCAGCAAACATTTTTTCACCCAATCTTGATGATTCTTTCAGGTAATGATCAGTACACCAAAACCACTTGGCTCACCAAATTTCGTTCTTCTAGGTTAAACCGTTCGTTTGCAGTAACCGTTTTCATTTTTAGGTTTCACTCTGTTTTCTCCTATAGGGATACATGTATTTGGAACTCTAAATCAAACACGGTTTGTGCTAGCTCTTTGAAACTTGACACAATAAAGCAGTTTCAAGCTCTTTCTCTATGGTTTGTTTGCTGTTGATGTAGCCCTAAGCAGAGACTGGCGAAAATCAATTTGATTGAAAGGGGTTGCCAATGTTGCAAAAAACTACGAGTTTACTGAAATCTCAGCAAACATTTTTTCACCATATCTTGATGATTCTTTCAGGTAATGATCAGTACACCAAAACCACTTGGCTCACCAAAATTCGTTCTTCTAGGTTAAACCGTTCGTTTGCAGTAACCGTTTTCATTTTTAGGTTTCACTCTGTTTTCTCCTATATGGATACATGTATTTGGAACTCTAAATCAAACACGGTTTGTGCTAGCTTTTTGAAACTTGACACAATAAAGCAGTTTCAAGTTCTGTCTCTATCGTTTGTTTGCTGATGATGTAGCCCTAAGCAGAGACTGGAGAAAATCACTTTGAAGGAAAGGGGTTGCCAAGCTTCCAAAAAACTACGAGTTGCCTGAAATCTCAGCAAACATTTTTTCACCCAATCTTGATGATTCTTTCAGGTAATGATCAGTACACCAAAACCACTTGGCTCACCAAATTTCGTTCTTCTAGGTTAAACCGTTCGTTTGCAGTAACCGTTTTCATTTTTAGGTTTCACTCTGTTTTCTCCTATAGGGATACATGTATTTGGAACTCTAAATGACAGACGGTTTGTACTAGCTCTTTGAAACTTGACACAATAAAGCAGTTTCAAGTTTTATCTGAATGGTTTGTTTGCTGTTGATGTAGGCGTAAACAGAGACTGGCGAAAATCAGTTTGATGGAAAGGGGTTGCCAAGCTTCCAAAAAACTACGAGTTGCCTGAAATCTCAGCAAACATTTTTTCACCCAATCTTGATGATTCTTTCAGGTAATGATGAGTACACCAAAACCACTTGGCTCACCAAATTTCGTTCTTCTAGGTTAAACCGTTCGTTTGCAGTAACCGTTTTCATTTTTAGGTTTCACTCTTTTTCTCCTATAGGGATACATGTATTTGGAACTCTAAATGAAAGACGGTTTGTGCTAGCTCTTTGAAACTTGACACAAGAAAGCAGTTTCAAGTTCTATCTCTATGGTTTGTTTGCTGTTGATGTAGCCCTAAGCAGAGACTGGCGAAAATCATTTTGATGGAAAGGGGTGGCCAAGCTTCCAAAAAACAACGAGTTGCCTGAAATCTCAGCAAACATTTTTTCACCCAATCTTGATGATTCTTTCAGGTAATGATCAGTACACCAAAACCACTTGGCTCACCAAATTTCGTTCTTCTAGGTTAAACCGTTCGTTTGCAGTAACCGTTTTCATTTTTAGATTTCACTCTGTTTTCTCCTATAGGGATACATGTATTTAGAACTCTAAATGAAAGAAGGTTTGTGCTAGCTCTTTGAAACTTGACACAATAAAGCAGTTTCAAGTTCTATCTCTATGGTTTGTTTGCTGTTGATGTAGCCCTAAGCAGAAACTGGCGAAAATCACTTTGATGGAAAGGGGTTGCCAAGCTTCCAAAAAACTACGAGTTGCCTGAAATCTCAGCAAATATTTTTTCACCCAATCTTGATGATTCTTTCAGGTAATGATCAGTACACCAAAACTACTTGGCTCACCAAATTTCATTCTCCTAGGTTAAACCGTTCGTTTGCAGTAACCGTTTACATTTTTAGGTTTCACTCTGTATTCTCCTATAGGGATACATGTATTTGGAACTCTAAATCAAACACGGTTTGTGCTAGCTCTTTGAAACTTGACACAATAAAGCAGTTTCAAGTTCTATCTCTATGGTTTGTTTGCTGTTAATGTAGCCCTAAGCAGAGACTGGCAAAAATAAGTTTGAAGGAAAGGGGTTGTCAAGCTTCCAAAAAACTACGAGTTGCCTGAAATCTCAGCAAACATTTTTTCACCCAATCTTGATGATTCTTACAGGTAATGATCAGTACACCAAAACCACTTGGCTCACCAAATTTCATTCTTCTAGGTTAAACCGTTCGTTTGCAGTAACCGTTTTCATTTTTAGGTTTCACTCTGTTTTTTCCTAAAGAAATACATGTATTTGGAACTCTAAATGAAAGACGGTTTGTGCTAGCTCTTTGAAACTTGACACAATAAAGCAGTTTCAAGTTCTATCTCTATGTTTTGTTTGCTGTTGATATAGCCCGAAGCAGAGACTGGAGAAAATCACTTTGATGGAAAGGGGTTGCCAAGCTTCCAAAAAACTACGAGTTGCCTGAAATTTCAGCAAACATTTTTTCACCCAATCTTGATGATTCTTTCAGGTAATGATCAGTACACAAAAACCAATTGGCTCACCAAATTTCGTTCTTCTAGGTTAAACCGTTTTTTTGCAGTAACCATTTTCATTTTTAGGTTTCACTCTGTTTTCTCCTATAGGGATACATGTATTTGGAACTCTAAATCAAACACTGTTTTTGCTAGCTCTTTGAAACTTGACACAATAAAGCAGTTTCAAGTTCTATCTCTATGGTTTGTTTGCTGTTGATGTAGCCCTAAGCAGAGACTGGCGAAAATCACTTTGATGGAAAGGGGTTGCCAAGCTTCCAGAAAACTACGAGTTGCCTGAAATCTCAGCAAACATTTTTTCACCATATCTTGATGATTCTTTAAGGTAATGATCAGTACACCAAAACCACTTGGCTCACCAAATTTCGTTCTTCTAGGTTAAACCGTTCGTTCGCAGTAACCATTTTAATTTTTAGGTTTCACTCTGTTTTCTCCTATAGGGATACATGTATTTGGAACACTAAATGAAACACGGTTTGTGCTAGCTCTTTGAAACTTGACACAATAAAGCAGTTTCAAGTTCTATCTCTATGGTTTGTTTGCTGTTGATGTAGCCCTAAGCAGAGACTGGCGAAAATCACTTTGATGGAAAGGGGTTGCCAAGCTTCCAAAAAACTACGAGTTGCCTGAAATCTCAGCAAACATTTTTTCACCCAATCTTGATGATTCTTTCAGGTAATGATCAGTACACCAAAACCACTTGGCTCACCAAATTTCGTTCTTCTAGTTTAAACCGTTCGTTTGCAGTAATCGTTTTCATTTTGAGGTTTCACTCTGTTTTCTCATATAGGGATACATGTATTTGGAACTCTAAATGAAAGACGGTTTGTGCTAGCTCTTCGAAACTTGACACAATAAAGCAGTTTCAAGTTCTATCTCTATGGTTTGTTTGCTGTTGATGTAGCCCTACGCAGAGACTTGCGAAAATCACGTTGATGGAAAGCGGTTGCCAAGCTTCCAAAAAACTACGAGTTGCCTGAAATCTCAGCAAACATTTTTTCACCCAATCTTGATGATTCTTTCAGGTACTTATCAGTACACCAAAACCACTTGGCTCACCAAATTTTGTTCTTCTAGGTTAAACTGTTCGTTTGCAGTAACCGTTTTCATTTTTAGTTTTCACTCTGTTTTCTCCTATAGGGATTCATGTATTTGGAACTCTAAATGAAAGACGGTTTGTGCTAGCTCTTTCAAACTTGACACAATAAAGCAGTTTCAAGTTGTATCTCTATGGTTTGTTTGCTGTTGATGTAGCCCTAAGCAGAGACTGGATAAATCACTTTGATGGAAAGGGGTTGCCAAGCTTCCAAAAAACTACGAGTTGCCTGAAATCTCAGCAAATATTTTTTCACCCAATCTTGATGATTTTTTCAGATAATGATCAGTACACCAAAACCACTTGGCTCACAAATTTCGTTGTCCTAGGTTAAACCGTTCGTTTGCAGTAACCGTTTACATTTTTAGGTTTCACTCTGTATTCTTTTTAGGGATACATGTATTTGGAACTCTAAATCAAACACGGTTTGTGCTAGCTCTTTGAAACTTGACACAATAAAGCAGTTTCAACATCTATCTGTATGGTTTGTTTGCTGTTGATGTAGCCCTAAGCAGAGACTGGCGAAAATCACTTTGATGGAAAGGGGTTGCCAAGCTTCCAAAAAACTACGAGTTGCCTGAAATCTCAGCAAATAT
This sequence comes from Ictidomys tridecemlineatus, assembly GCF_052094955.1. Taxonomy (NCBI): domain Eukaryota; kingdom Metazoa; phylum Chordata; class Mammalia; order Rodentia; family Sciuridae; genus Ictidomys; species Ictidomys tridecemlineatus. Next base: position 17,182 of record NW_027524777.1, read on the forward strand.
TTTTTCACCCAATCTTGATGATTTTTTCAGGTAATGATCAGTACACCAAAACCACTTGGCTCACAAATTTCGTTGGCCTAGGTTAAACCGTTCGTTTGCAGTAACCGTTTACATTTTTAGGTTTCACTCTGTATTCTTCTATAGGGATACATGTATTTGGAACTCTAAATCAAACACGGTTTGTGCTAGCTCTTTGAAACTTGACACAATAAAGCAGTTTCAAGTTGCTGTCTCTGATGGTTTGTTTGCTGTTGATGTAGCCCTAAGCAGAGACTGTCGAAAATCACTTTGATGGAAAGGTTGCCAAGCTTCTAAAAAACTAGGAGTTGCCTGAAATCTCAGCAAACATTTTTTCACCCAATCTTGATGATTCTTTCAGGTAATGATCAGTACACCAAAACCACTTGCTCACCAAATTTCGTTCTTTTAGGTTAAACCGTTCGTTTGCAGTAACCGTTTTCATTTTTAGGTTTCACTCTGTTTTCTCCTATAGGGATACATGTATTTGGAACTCTAAATCAAACACGGTTTGTGCTAGCTCTTTCAAACTTGACACAATAAAGTAGTTTCAAGTTCTATCTATATGGTTTGTTTGCTGTTGATGTAGCCCTAAGCAGAGACTGGCGAAAATCACTTTGATGGAAAGGGGTTGCCAAGCTTCCAAAAAACTACGAGTTGCCTGAAATCTCAGCAAATATTTTTTCACCCAATCTTGATGATTTTTTCAGGTAATGATCAGTACACCAAAACCACTTCCCTCACGAATTTCGTTGTCCTAGGTTAAACCGTTCGTTTGCAGTAACCGTTTACATTTTTAGGTTTTCACTCTGTATTCTTCTATAGGGATACATGTATTTGGAACTCTAAATCAAACACGGTTTGTGCTAGCTCTTTGAAACTTGACACAATAAAGCAGTTTCAAGTTCTATCTGTATGGTTTGTTTGCTGTTGATGTAGCCCTAAGCAGAGACTGGCGAAAATCACTTTGATGGAAAGGGGTTGCCAATGTTGCAAAAAACTACGAGTTGCCTGAAATCTCAGCAAACATTTTTTCACCATATCTTGATGATTCTTTCAAGTAATGATCAGTACACCAAAACCACTTGGCTCACCAAATGTCGTTCTTCTAGGTTAAACCGTTCGTTTGCAGTAACCGTTTTCATTTTTTGGTTTCACTCTGTTTTCTCCTATAGGGATACATGTATTTGGAACTCTAAATGACAGACGGTTTGTACTAGCTCTTTGAAACTTGACACAATAAAGCAGTTTCAAGTTCTATCTCTATGGTTTGTTTGCTGTTAATGTAGCCCTAAGCAGAGACTGGCGAAAATTACTTTGATGGAAAGGGGTTGCCAAGCTTCCAAAAAACTACGAGTTGCCTGAAATCTCAGCAAACATTTTTTCACCCAAATCTTGATGATTCTTTCAGGTAATGATCAGTACACCAAAACCACTTGGCTCACAAATTTCGTTGTCCTAGGTTAAACCGTTCGTTTGCAGTAACCGTTTACATTTTTAGGTTTCACTCTGTATTTCTTCTATAGGGATACATGTATTTGGAACTCTAAATGACAGACGGTTTGTACTAGCTCTTTGAAACTTGACACAATAAAGCAGTTTCAAGTTCTATCTCTATGGTTTGTTTGCTGTTGATGTAGCCCTAAGCAGAGACTGGCGAAAATCACTTTTGATGGAAAGGGGTTGCCAAGCTTCCAAAAAACTAGGAGTTGCCTGAAATCTCAGCAAACATTTTTTCACCCAATCTTGATGATTCTTTCAGGTAATGATCAGTACAGCAAAACCACTTGGCTCACCAAATTTCGTTCTTCTAGGTTAAACCGTTTGTTTGCAGTAACCGTTTACATTTTTAGGTTTCACTCTGTTTCCTCCTATAGGGATACATGTATTTGGAACTCTAAATGAAAGACGGTTTGTGCTAGCTCTTTGAAACTTGACACAATAAAGCAGTTTCAAGTTCTATCTCTATGGTTTGTTTGCTGTTGATGTAGCCCTAAGCAGAGACTGGCGAAAATCACTTTGATGGAAAGCGGTTGCCAAGCTTCCAAAAAACTACGAGTTGCCTGAAATCTCAGCAAATATTTTTTCACCCAATCTTGATGATTCTTTCAGGTATTTATCAGTACACCAAAACCACTTGGCTCACCAAATTTTGTTCTTCTAGGTTAAACCGTTCGTTTGCAGTAACCGTTTTCATTTTTAGTTTTCACTCTGTTTTCTCCTATAGGGATACATGTATTTGGAACTCTAAATGAAAGACGGTTTGTGCTAGCTCTTTCAAAATTGACACAATAAAGCAGTTTCAAGGTCTATCTCTATGGTTTTTTTGCTGTTGATGTAGCCCTAAGCAGAGACTGGCGAAAATCACTTTGATGGATCGGGGTTGCCAAGCTTCCAAAAAACAACGAGTTGCCTGAAATCTCAGCAAACTTCTTTTCATTATATCTTGATGATTCTTTCAGGTAATGATCAGTACACCAAAACCACTTGGCTCACCAAATTTCGTTCTTCTAGTTTAAACAGTTCGTTTGCAGTAACCGTTTTCATTTTTAGGTTTCACTCTGTTTTCTCCTATAGGGATACATGTATTTGGAACTCTAAATCAAACACGGTTTGTGCTAGCTCTTTGAAACTTGACACAATAAAGCAGTTTCAAGTTCTATCTCTATGCTTTGTTTGCTGTTGATGTAGCCCTAAGCAGAGACTGGCGAAAATCATTTTGATTGAAAGGGTTTGCTAACTTCCAAAAAACTACGAGTTTCCTGAAATCTCAGCAAACATTTTTTCACCCAATCTTGATGATTCTTTCAGGTAATAATTAGTACACCAAAACCACTTGGCTCACAAAATTTCGTTCTTCTAGGTTAAACCGTTCGTTTGCAGTAACCGTTTTCATTTTTAGGTTTCACTCTGTTTTCTCCTATAGGGATACATGTATTTGGAACTCTAAATCAAACACGGTTTGTGCTAGCTCTTTCAAACTTGACACAATAAAGCAGTTTCAAGTTCTATCTCTATGGTTTGTTTGCTGTTGATGTAGCCCTAAGCAGAGACTGGCGAAAATCACTTTGATGGAAAGGGGTTGCCAAGCTTCCAAAAAACTACGAGTTGCCTGAAATCTCAGCAAATATTTTTTCACCCAATCTTGATGATTTTTTCAGGTAATGATCAGTACACCAAAACCACTTCCCTCACAAATTTCGTTGTCCTAGGTTAAACCGTTCGTTTGCAGTAACCGTTTACATTTTTAGGTTTCACTCTGTATTCTTCTATAGGGATACATGTATTTGGAACTCTAAATCAAACACGGTTTGTGCTAGCTCTTTGAAACTTGACACAATAAAGCAGTTTCAAGTTCTATCTGTATGGTTTGTTTGCTGTTGATGTAGCCCTAAGCAGAGACTGGCGAAAATCACTTTGATGGAAAGGGGTTGCCAATGTTGCAAAAAACTACGAGTTGCCTGAAATCTCAGCAAACATTTTTTCACCATATCTTGATGATTCTTTCAAGTAATGATCAGTACACCAAAACCACTTGGCTCACCAAATATCGTTCTTCTAGGTTGAACCGTTCGTTTGCAGTAACCGTTTTCATTTTTTGGTATCACTCTGTTTTCTCCTATAGGGATACATTTATTTGGAACTCTAAATGAAAGACGGTTTGTACTAGCTCTTTGAAACTTGACACAATAAAGCAGTTTCAAGTTCTATCTCTATGGTTTGTTTGCTGTTAATGTAGCCCTAAGCAGAGACTGGCGAAAATCACTTTGATGGAAAGGGGTTGCCAAGCTTCCAAAAAACTACGAGTTGCCTGAAATCTCAGCAAACATTTTTTCACCCAATCTTGATGATTCTTTCAGGTAATGATCAGTACACCAAAACCACTTGGCTCACCAAATTTCGTTCTTCTAGGTTAAACCGTTCGTTTGCAGTAACCGTTTTTATTTTTAGGTTTCACTCTGTTTTCTCCTATAGGGATACATGTATTTGGAACTCTAAATCAAACACGGTTTGTGCTAGCTCTTTGAAACTTGACACAATAAAGCAGTTTCAAGTTCTATCTCTATGGTTTGTTTGCTGTTGATGTAGCCCTAAGCAGGGACTGGCGAAAATCACTTTGATGGAAAGGGGTTGCCAAGCTTCCAAAAAACTACGAGTTTCCTGAAATCTCAGCAAACATTTTTTCACCCAATCTTGATTATTCTTTCAATTAATGATCAGTACACCAAAACCACTTGGCTACTCAAATTTCGTTCTTCTAAGTTAAACCGTTCGTTTGCAGTAACCGTTCTCATTTTTAGGTTTCACTCTGTTTTCTCCTATAAGGATACATGTATTTGGAACTCTAAATGACATACGGTTTGTGCTAGCTCTTTGAAACTTGACACAATAAAGCAGTTTCAAGTTCTATCTCTATGGTTTGTTTGCTGTTGATGTAGCCCTAAACAGAGACTGCAGAAAATCACTTTGATGGAAAGGGGTTGCCAATGTTGCAAAAAACTACGAGTTGCCTGAAATCTCAGCAAACATTTTTTCACCATATCTTGATGATTCTTTCAGGTAATGATCAGTACACGAAAACCACTTGGCTCACCAAATTTCGTTCTTCTAGGTTAAACGGTTCGTTTGCAGTAACCGTTTTCATTTTGAGGTTTCACTCTGTTTTCTCCTAAAGGGATACATGTATTTGGAACTCTAAATCAAACACGGTTTGTGCTAGCTCTTTGAAACTTGACACAATAAAGCAGTTTCAAGTTCTATCTGTATGGTTTGTTTGCTGTTGATGTAGCCCTAAGCAGAGACTGGCGAAAATCACTTTGATGGAAAGGGGTTGCCAAGCTTCCAAAAAACTACGAGTTGCCTGAAATATCAGCAAACATTTTTTCACCCAATCTTGATGATTCTTTCAGGTAATGATCAGTACACCAAAACCACTTGGCTCACCAAATTTCGTTCTTCTAGGTTAAGCCGTTCGTTTGCAGTAACCGTTTTCATTTTCAGGTTTCACTCTGTTTTCTCCTATAGGGATACATGTATTTGGAACTCTAAATCAAACACGGTTTGTGCTAGCTCTTTGAACCTTGAAACAATAAAGCAGTTTCAAGTACTATCTTTATGGATTGTTTGCTGTTGATGTAGCCCTAAGCAGAGACTGGTGAAAATCACTTTGATGGAAAGGGGTTGCCAAGCTTCCCAAAAACTACGAGTTGCCTGAAATCTCAGCAAACATTTTTTCACCCAATCTTGATGATTCTTTCAGGTAATGATCAGTACACCAAAACCACTTGGCTAATGAAATTTCGTTCTTCTAGGTTAAACCGTTCGTTTGCAGTAACTGTTTTCATTTTTAGGTTTCACTCTGTTTTCTCCTATAGGGATACATGTATTTTGAACTCTAAATGACAGACGGTTTGTACTAGCTCTTTGAAACTTGACACAATAAAGCAGTTTCAAGTTCTATCTCTATGGTTTGTTTGCTGTTGATGTAGCCCTAAGCAGAGACTGGCGAAAATCACTTTGATGGAAAGGGGTTGCCAAGCTTCCAAAAAACTACGAGTTGCCTGAAATCTCAGCAAACATTTTTTCACCCAATCTTGATGATTCTTTCAGGTAATGATCAGTACACCAAAACCACTTGGCTACTCAAATTTCGTTCTTCTAGGTTAAACCGTTCGTTTGCAGTAACCGTTTTCATTTTTAGGTTTCACTCTGTTTTCTCCTATAAGGATACATGTATTTGGAACTCTAAATGACAGACGGTTTGTACTAGCTCTTTGAAACTTGACACAATAAAGCAGTTTCAAGTTCTATCTCTATGGTTTGTTTGCTGTTGATGTAGCCCTAAGTAGAGACTGGCGAAAATCATTTTGATGGAAAGGGGTTGCCAAGCTTTTAAAAAACTACGAGTTGCCTGAAATCTCAGCAAACATTTATTCACCCAATCTTGATGATTCTTTCAGGTAATGATCAGTACACCAAAACCACTTGGCTCACCAAATTTCGTTCTTCTAGGTTAAACCGTTCGTTCGCAGTAACCGTTTTCATTTTTAGGTTTCACTCTGTTTTCTCCTATAGGGATACATGCATTTGGAACTCTAAATGAAAGACAGTTTGTACTAGCTCTTTGAAACTTGACACAATAAAGCAGTTTCAAGTTCTATCTCTATGGTTTGTTTGCTGTTGATGTCGCCCTAAGCAGAGACTGGCGAAAATCACTTTGATGGAAAGGGGTTGCCAAGCATCCAAAAAACTACGAGTTGCCTGAAATCTCAGCAAACATTTTTTCACCCAATCTTGATGATTCTTTCAGGTAATGATCAGTACACCAAAACCACTTGGCTCACCAAATTTCGTTCTTCTAAGTTAAACCGTTCGTTTGCAGTAACCGTTTTCATTTTTAGGTTTCACTCTGTTTTCTCCTATAGGGATACATGTATTTGGAAATCTAAATCAAACACGGTTTGTGCTAGCTCTTTGAAACTTGACACAATAAAGCAGTTTCAAGTTCTATCTCTATGGTTTGTTTGCTGTTGATGTAGCCCTAAACAGAGACTGGCGAAAATCATTTTGATGGAAAGGGGTTGCCAATCTTTTAAAAAACTACGAGTTGCCTGAAATCTCAGCAAACATTTTTTCACCCAATCTTGATGATTCTTTCAGGTAATGATCAGTACACCAAAACCACTTGGCTCACCAAATTTCGTTCTTCTAGGTTAAACCGTTCGTTCGCAGTAACCGTTTTCATTTTTAGGTTTCACTCTGTTTTCTCCTATAGGGATACATGTATTTGGAACTCTAAATGAAAGACAGTTTGTACTAGCTCTTTGAAACTTGACACAATAAAGCAGTTTCAAGTTCTATCTCTATGGTTTGTTTGCTGTTGATGTAGCCCTAAGCAGAGACTGGCGAAAATCACTTTGATGGAAAGGGGTTGAAAAGCTTCCAAAAAACTACGAGTTGCCTGAAATCTCAGCAAACATTTTTTCACCCAATCTTGATGATTCTTTCAGGTAATGATCAGTACACCAAAACCACTTGGCTCACCAAATTTCGTTCTTCTAAGTTAAACCGTTCGTTTGCAGTAACCGTTTTCATTTTTAGGTTTCACTCTGTTTTCTCCTATAGGGATACATGTATTTGGAACTCTAAATCAAACACGGTTTGCGCTCGCTCTTTGAAACTTGACACAATAAAGCAGTTTCAAGTTCAATCTCTATGGTTTGTTTGCTGTTGATGTAGCCCTAAGCAGAGACTGGCGAAAATCACTTTGATGGAAAGGGGTTGCCAAGCTTCCAAAAAAATATGAGTTGCCTGAAATCTCAGCAAACATTTTTTCACCCAATCTTGATGATTCTTTCAGGTAATGATCAGTACACCAAAACCACTTGGCTACTCAAATTTCGTTCTTCTAGGTTAAACCGTTCGTTTGCAGTAACCATTTTCATTTTTACGTTTCACTCTGTTTTCTCCTATAAGGATACATGTATTTGGAACTCTAAATGACAGACGGTTTGTAGTAGCTCTTTGAAACTTGACACAATAAAGCAGTTTCAAGTTCTATCTCTATGGTTTGTTTGCTGTTGATGTAGCCCTAAGTAGAGACTTGCGAAAATCATTTTGATGGAAAGGGGTTGCCAAGCTTTTAAAAAACTACGAGTTGCCTGAAATCTCAGCAAACATTTTTTCACCCAATCTTGATGATTCTTTCAGGTAATGATCAGTACAACAAAACCACTTGGCTCACCAAATTTCGTTCTTCTAGGTTAAACCGTTCGTTTGCAGTAACCGTTTTCATTTTTAGGTTTCACTCTGTTTTCTCCTATAGGGATACATGTATTTGGAACTCTAAATCAAGCACGGTTTGTGCTAGCTCTTTGAAACTTGACACAATAAAGCAGTTTCAAGTTCTATCTCTATGGTTTCTTTGCTGTTGATGTAGCCCTAAGCAGACACTGGCGAACATCACTTTGATGGAAAGGGGTTGCCAAGCTTCCAAAAAACTACGAGTTGCCTGAAATCTCAGCAAACATCTTTTCACCATATCTTGATGATTCTTTCAGGTAATGATCAGTACACCAAAACCACTTGGCTCACCAAATTCTGTTCTTCTAGGTTAAGCCGTTCGTTTGCAGTAACCGTTTTCATTTTCAGGTTTCACTCTGTTTTCTCCTATAGGGATACATGTATTTGGAACTCTAAATCAAACACGGTTTGTGCTAGCTCTTTGAACCTTGAAACAATAAAGCAGGTTCAAGTACTATCTCTATGGATTGTTTGCTGTTGATGTAGCCCTAAGCAGAGACTGGTGAAAATCACTTTGATGGAAAGGGGTTGCCAAGCTTCCAAAAAACTACGAGTTGCCTGAAATCTCAGCAAACATTTTTTCACCCAATCTTGATGATTCTTTCAGGTAATGATCAGTACAACAAAACCACTTGGCTAATCAAATTTCGTTCTTCTAGGTTAAACCGTTCGTTTGCAGTAACCGTTTTCATTTTTAGGTTTCACTCTGTTTTCTCCTATAGGGATACATGTATTTTGAACTCTAAATGACAGACGGTTTGTACTAGCTCTTTGAAACTTGAAACAATAAAGCAATTTCAAGTTCTATCTCTATGGTTTGTTTGCTGTTGATGTAGCCCTAAGCAGAGACTGGCGAAAATCACTTTGATGGAAAGGGGTTGCCAAGCTTTTAAAAAACTACGAGTTGCCTGAAATCTCAGCAAACATTTTTTCACCCAATCTTGATGATTCTTTCAGGTAATGATCAGTACACCAAAACCACTTGGCTCACCAAATTTCGTTCTTCTAGGTTAAACCGTTCGTTCGCAGTAACCGTTTTCATTTTTAGGTTTCACTCTGTTTTCTCCTATAGGGATACATGTATTTGGAACACTAAATGAAAGACGGTTTGTACTAGCTCTTTGAAACTTGACACAATAAAGCTGTTTCAAGTTCTATCTCTATGGTTTGTTTGCTGTTGATGTAGCCCTAAGCAGAGACTGGCGAAAATCACTTTGATGGAAAGGGGTTGCCAAGCTTCCAAAAAACTACGAGTTGCCTGAAATCTCAGCAAACATTTTTTCACCCAATCTTGATGATTCTTTCAGGTAATGATCAGTACACCAAAACCACTTGGCTCACCAAATTTCGTTCTTCTAAGTTAAACCGTTCGTTTGCAGTAACCGTTTTCATTTTTAGGTTTCACTCTGTTTTTTCCTATAGGGATACATGTATTTGGAACTCTAAATCAAACACGGTTTGTGCTAGCTCTTTGAAACTTGACACAATAAAGCAGTTTCAAGTTCTATCTCTATGCTTTGTTTGCTGTTGATGTAGCCCTAAGCAGAGACTGGCGAAAATCACTTTGATGGAAAGGGGTTGCCAAGCTTCCAAAAAACTACGAGTTGCCTGAAATCTCAGCAAACATCTTTTCACCATATCTTGATGATTCTTTCAGGTAATGATCAGTACACCAAAACCACTTGGCTACTCAAATTTCATTCTTCTAGGTTAAACCGTTCGTTTGCAGTAACCGTTTTCATTTTTACGTTTCACTCTGTTTTCTCCTATAGGGATACATGTATTTGGAACTCTAAATGACAGACGGTTTGTACTAGCTCTTTGAAACTTGACACAATAAAGCAGTTTCAAGTTCTATCTCTATGGTTTGTTTGCTGTTGATGTAGCCCTAAGTAGAGACTGGCGAAAATCATTTTGATGGAAAAGGGTTGCCAAGCTTTTAAAAAACTACGAGTTGCCTGAAATCTCAGCAAACATTTTTTCACCCAATCTTGATGATTCTTTCAGGTAATGATCAGTATACCAACCAAAACCACTTGGCTCACCAAATTTCGTTCTTCTAGGTTAAACCGTTCGTTCGCAGTAACCGTTTTCATTTTTAGGTTTCACTCTGTTTTCTCCTATAGGGATACATGTATTTGGAACTCTAAATCAAACACGGTTTGTGCTAGCTCTTTGAAACTTGACACAATAAAGCAGTTTCAAGTTCTATCTCTATGGTTTGTTGGCTGTTGATGTAGCCCTAAGCAGAGAGTGGCGAAAATCACTTTGATGGAAAGGGGTTGCCAAGCTTCCAAAAAACTACGAGTTGCCTGAAATCTCAGCAAACATCTTTTCACCATATCTTGATGATTCTTTCAGGTAATGATCAGTACACCAAAACCACTTGGCTCACCAAATTTCGTTCTTCTAGGTTAAGCCGTTCGTTTGCAGTAACCGTTTTCATTTTCAGGTTTCACTCTGTTTTCTCCTATAGGGATACATGTATTCGGAACTCTAAATCAAACACGGTTTGTGCTAGCTCTTTGAACCTTGAAACAATAAAGCACTTTCAAGAACTATCTCTATGGATTGTTTGCTGTTGATGTAGCCCTAAGCAGAGACTGGTGAAAATCACTTTGATGGAAAGGGGTTGCCAAGCTTCCAAAACACTACGAGTTTCCTGAAATCTCAGCAAACATTTTTTCACCCAATCTTGATGATTCTTTCAGGTAATGATCAGTACACCAAAACCACTTGGCTAATCAAATTTCGTTCTTCTAGGTTAAACCGTTCGTTTGCAGTAACCGTTTTCATTTTTAGGTTTCACTCTGTTTTCTCCTATAGGGATACATGTATTTTGAACTCTAAATGACAGACGGTTTGTACTAGCTCTTTGAAACTTGACACAATAAAGCAGTTTCAAGTTCTATCTCTATGGTTTGTTTGCTGTTGATGTAGCCCTAAGCAGAGACTGGCGAAAATCACTTTGATGGAAAGGGGTTGCCAATGTTGCAAAAAACTAGGAGTTGCCTGAAATCTCAGCAAACATTTTTTCACCCAATCTTGATGATTCTTTCAGGTAATGATCAGTACACCAAAAGCACTTGGC
>NW_027524778.1:0-28093 GCF_052094955.1 Ictidomys tridecemlineatus
GGCTCGCCAAATTTCGTTCTTCTAGGTTAAACCGTTCGTTGGCAGTAACCGGTTTCATTTTGAGGTTTCACTCTGTTTTCTCCTATAGGGATACATGTATTTGGAACTCTAAATCAAACACGGTTTGTGCTAGCTCTGTGAAACTTGACACAATAAAGCAGTTTCAAGTTCTATCTCTATGGTTTGTTTGCTGTTGATGTAGCCCTAAGCAGAGACTGGCGAGAATCACTGTCATGGAAAGGGCCTGCCAAGCTTCCAAAAAACTAGGAGTTACCTGAAATCTCAGCAAACACTTTTTCACCCAATCTTGATGATACTTTCAGGTAATGATCAGTACACCAATCCCACTTGGCTCGCCTAATTTCGTTCTTCTAGGTTAAACCGTTCGTTGGCAGTAACCGGTTTCATTTTGAGGTTTCACTCTCTTTTCTGCTATAGGGATACGTGTATTTGGAACTCTAAATGAAACACGGTTTGTGCTAGCTCTTTGAAACTTGACACAATAAAGCAGTTTGAAGTTCTATCTCTATGGTTTGTTTGCCTTTGATGTAGCCCTAAGCAGAGACTGGCAAGAATCACTTTCATGGAAAGGGCCTGCCAAGCTTCGAAAAAAGTACGAGTTGCCTGAAATCTCAGCAAACACTTTTTCACCCAATCTTGATGATACTTTCAGGTAATGATCAGTACACCAATCCCACTTGGCTCGCCAAATTTCGTTCTTCTAGGTTAAACCGTTCATTGGCAGTAACCGGTTTCATTTTGAGGTTTCACTCTGTTTTCTCCTATAGGGATACATGTATTTGGAAGTCTAAATCAAACACGGTTTGTGCTAGCTCTTTGAAACTTGACACAATAAAGCAGTTTCAAGTTCTATCTCTATGGTTTGTTTGCTGTTGATGTAGCCCTAAGCAGAGACTGGCGAGAATCACTTTCATGGAAAGGGCCTGCCAAGCTTCCAAAAAACTACGAGTTTCCTGAAATCTCAGCAAACACTTTTTCACCCAATCTTGATGAAACTTTCAGGTAATGATCAGTACACCAATCCCACTTGGCTCGCCAAATTTCGTTCTTCTAGGTTAAACCGTTCGTTGGCAGTAACCGGTTTCATTTTGAGGTTTCACTCTGTTTTCTCCTATAGGGATACATGTATTTGGAACTCTAAATGAAACAGGGTTCGTGCTAGCTCTTTGAAACTTGACACAATAAAGCAGTTTCAAGTTCTATCTCTATGGTTTTTTTGCCTTTGATGTAGCCCTAAGCAGAGACTGGCAAGAATCACTTTCATGGAAAGGGCCTGCCAAGCTTCGAAAAAAGTACGAGTTGCCTGAAATCTCAGCAAACACTTTCTCACAAACTCTTGATGATACTTTCAGGTATTGATCAGAACACCAATCCAACTTGGCTCGCCAAATTTCGTTCTTCTAGGTTAAACCGTTCGTTGGCAGTAACCGTTTTCATTTTGAGGTTTCACTCTGTTTTCTCCTATAGGGATAAATGTATTTGGAAGTCTAAATGAAACACGGTTTGTGCTAGCTCTTTGAAACTTGACACAATAAAGCAGTTTCAAGTTCTATCTCTATGGTTTGTTTGCCTTTGATGTAGCCCTAAGCAGAGACTGGCAAGAATCACTTTCATGGAAAGGGCCTGCCAAGCTTCGAAAAAAGTACGAGTTCCCTGAAATCTCAGCAAACACTTTTTCACCCAATCTTGATGATACTTTCAGGTAATGATCAGTACACCATTCCCACTTGGCTCGCCAAATTTCGTTCTTCTAGGTTAAACCATTCGTTTGCAGTAACCGTTTTCATTTTGAAGTTTCACTCTCTTTTCTCCTATAGGGATACATGTATTTGGAACTCTAAATCAAAGACGGTTTTTGCTAGCTCTTTGAAACTTGACAAAATAAAGCAGTTTCAAGTTCTATCTCTATGGTTTGTTTGCTGTTGATGTAGCCATAAGCAGAGACTGGCGAGAATCACTTTCATGGAAAGGGCCTGCCAAGCTTCCAAAAAACTACGAGTTGCCTGAAATCTCAGCAAACACTTTTTCACCCAATCTTGATGAAACTTTCAGGTAATGATCAGTACACCAATCCCACTTGGCTCGCCAAATTTCGTTCTTCTAGGTTAAACCGTTCGTTGGCAGTAACCGGTTTCATTTTGAGGTTTCACTCTGTTTTCTCCTATAGGGATACATGTATTTGGAACTCTAAATCAAACACGGTTTGTGCTAGCTCTTTGAAACTTGACACAATAAAGCAGTTTCAAGTTCTATCTCTATGGTTTGTTTGCTGTTGATGTAGCCCTAAGCAGAGACTGGCGAGAATCACTTTCATGGAAAGGGCCTGCCAAGCTTCCAAAAAACTACGAGTTGCCTGAAATCTCAGCAAACACTTTTTCACCCAATCTTGATGAAACTTTCAGGTAATGATCAGTACACCAATCCCACTTGCCTCGCCAAATTTCGTTCTTCTAGGTTAAACCTTTCGTTGGCAGTAATCGGTTTCATTTTGAGGTTTCATTCTGTTTTCTCCTATAGGGATACATGTATTTGGAACTCTAAATCAAACACGGTTTGTGCTAGCTCTTTGAAACTTGACACAATAAAGCAGTTTCCAGTTCTATCTCTATGGTTTGTTTGCTGTTGATGTAGCCCTAAGCAGAGACTGGCGAGAATCACTTTCATGGAAAGGGCCTGCCAAGCTTCCAAAAAACTACGAGTTGCCTGAAATCTCAGCAAACACTTTTTCACCCAATCTTGATGAAACTTTCAGGTAATGATCAGTACACCACTCCCACTTGGCTCGCCAAATTTCGTTCTTCTAGGTTAAACCGTTCGTTGGCAGTAACCGGTTACATTTTGAGGTTTCACTGTGTTTTCTCCTATAGGGATACATGTATTTGGAACTCTAAATCAAACACGGTTTGTGCTAGCTCTTTGAAACTTGACACAATAAAGCAGTTTCCAGTTCTATCTCTATGGTTTGTTTGCTGTTGATGTCGCCCTAAGCAGAGACTGGCGAGAATCACTTTCATGGAAAGGGCCTGCCAAGCTTCCAAAAAACTACGAGTTTCCTGAAATCTCAGCAAACACTTTTTCACCCAATCTTGATGAAACTTTCAGGTAATGATCAGTTCACCAATCCCACTTGGCTCGCCAAATTTCGTTCTTCTAGGTTAAACCGTTCGTTGGCAGTAACCGGTTTCATTTTGAGGTTTCACTCTGTTTTCTCCTATAGGGATACATGTATTTGGAACTCTAAATCAAACACGGTTTGTGCTAGCTCTGTGAAACTTGACACAATAAAGCAGTTTCAAGTTCTATCTCTATGGTTTGTTTGCTGTTGATGTAGCCCTAAGCAGAGACTGGCGAGAATCACTGTCATGGAAAGGGCCTGCCAAGCTTCCAAAAAACTACGAGTTACCTGAAATCTCAGCAAACACTTTTTCACCAAATCTTGATGATACTTTCAGGTAATGATCAGTACACCAATCCCACTTGGCTCGCCTAATTTCGTTCTTCTAGGTTAAACCGTTCGTTGGCAGTAACCGGTTTCATTTTGAGGTTTCACTCTCTTTTCTGCTATAGGGATACGTGTATTTGGAACTCTAAATGAAACACGGTTTGTGCTAGCTCTTTGAAACTTGACACAATAAAGCAGTTTGAAGTTCTATCTCTATGGTTTGTTTGCCTTTGATGTAGCCCTAAGCAGAGACTGGCAAGAATCACTTTCATGGAAAGGGCCTGCCAAGCTTCGAAAAAAGTACGAGTTGCCTGAAATCTCAGCAAACACTTTTTCACACAATCTTGATGATACTTTCAGGTAATGATCAGTACACCAATCCCACTTGGCTCGCCAAATTTCGTTCTTCTAGGTTAAACCGTTCATTGGCAGTAACCGGTTTCATTTTGAGGTTTCACTCTGTTTTCTCCTATAGGGATACATGTATTTGGAAGTCTAAATCAAACACGGTTTGTGCTAGCTCTTTGAAACTTGACACAATAAAGCAGTTTCAAGTTCTATCTCTATGGTTTGTTTGCTGTTGATGTAGCCCTAAGCAGAGACTGGCGAGAATCACTTTCATGGAAAGGGCCTGCCAAGCTTCCAAAAAACTACGAGTTTCCTGAAATCTCAGCACACACTTTTTCACCCAATCTTGATGAAACTTTCAGGTAATGATCAGTACACCAATCCCACTTGGCTCGCCAAATTTCGTTCTTCTAGGTAAAACCGTTCATTGGCAGTAACCGGTTTCATTTTGAGGTTTCACTCTGTTTTCTCCTATAGGGATACATGTATTTGGAAGTCTAAATCAAACACGGTTTGTGCTAGCTCTTTGAAACTTGACACAATAAAGCAGTTTCAAGTTCTATCTCTATGGTTTGTTTGCTGTTGATGTAGCCCTAAGCAGAGACTGGCCAGAATCACTTTCATGGAAAGGGCCTGCCAATCTTCCAAAAAACTACGAGTTGCCTGAAATCTCAGCAAACACTTTTTCACCCAATCTTGATGAAACTTTCAGGTAATGATCAGTACACCAATCCCACTTGGCTCGCCAAATTTCGTTCTTCTAGGTTAAACCGTTCGTTGGCAGTAACCGGTTTCATTTTGAGGTTTCACTCTGTTTTCTCCTATAGGGATACATGTATTTGGAACTCTAAATGAAACAGGGTTCGTGCTAGCTCTTTGAAACTTGACACAATAAAGCAGTTTCAAGTTCTATCTCTATGGTTTGTTTGCCTTTGATGTAGCCCTAAGCAGAGACTGGCAAGAATCACTTTCATGGAAAGGGCCTGCCAAGCTTCGAAAAAAGTACGAGTTGCCTGAAATCTCAGCAAACACTTTCTCACAAACTCTTGATGATACTTTCAGGTATTGATCAGAACACCAATCCAACTTGGCTCGCCAAATTTCGTTCTTCTAGGTTAAACCGTTCGTTGGCAGTAACCGTTTTCATTTTGAGGTTTCACTCTGTTTTCTCCTATAGGGATAAATGTATTTGGAAGTCTAAATGAAACACGGTTTGTGCTAGCTCTTTGAAACTTGACACAATAAAGCAGTTTCAAGTTCTATCTCTATGGTTTGTTTGCCTTTGATGTAGCCCTAAGCAGAGACTGGCAAGAATCACTTTCATGGAAAGGGCCTGCCAAGCTTCGAAAAAAGTACGAGTTCCCTGAAATCTCAGCAAACACTTTTTCACCCAATCTTGATGATACTTTCAGGTAATGATCAGTACACCATTCCCACTTGGCTCGCCAAATTTCGTTCTTCTAGGTTAAACCGTTCGTTTGCAGTAACCGTTTTCATTTTGAAGTTTCACTCTCTTTTCTCCTATAGGGATACATGTATTTGGAACTCTAAATCAAAGACGGTTTTTGCTAGCTCTTTGAAACTTGACAAAATAAAGCAGTTTCAAGTTCTATCTCTATGGTTTGTTTGCTGTTGATGTAGCCATAAGCAGAGACTGGCGAGAATCACTTTCATGGAAAGGGCCTGCCAAGCTTCCAAAAAACTACGAGTTGCCTGAAATCTCAGCAAACACTTTTTCACCCAATCTTGATGAAACTTTCAGGTAATGATCAGTACACCAATCCCACTTGGCTCGCCAAATTTCGTTCTTCTAGGTTAAACCGTTCGTTGGCAGTAACCGGTTTCATTTTGAGGTTTCACTCTGTTTTCTCCTATAGGGATACATGTATTTGGAACTCTAAATCAAACACGGTTTGTGCTAGCTCTTTGAAACTTGACACAATAAAGCAGTTTCAAGTTCTATCTCTATGGTTTGTTTGCTGTTGATGTAGCCCTAAGCAGAGACTGGCGAGAATCACTTTCATGGAAAGGGCCTGCCAAGCTTCCAAAAAACTACGAGTTGCCTGAAATCTCAGCAAACACTTTTTCACCCAATCTTGATGAAACTTTCAGGTAATGATCAGTACACCAATCCCACTTGCCTCGCCAAATTTCGTTCTTCTAGGTTAAACCTTTCGTTGGCAGTAATCGGTTTCATTTTGAGGTTTCATTCTGTTTTCTCTTATAGGGATACATGTATTTGGAACTCTAAATGAAACACGGATTGTGCTAGCTCTTTGAAACTTGACACAATAAAGCAGTTTCAAGTTCTATCTCTATGGTTTGTTTGCTGTTGATGTAGCCCTAAGCAGAGACTGGTGAGAATCACTTTCATGGAAAGGGCCTGCCAAGCTTCCAAAAAACTACGAGTTACCTGAAATCTCAGCAAACACTTTTTCACCCAATCTTGATGATACTTTCAGGTAATGATCAGTACACCAATCCCACTTGGCTCGCCTAATTTCGTTCTTCTAGGTTAAACCGTTCGTTGGCAGTAACCGGTTTCATTTTGAGGTTTCACTCTCTTTTCTGCTATAGGGATACGTGTATTTGGAACTCTAAATGAAACACGGTTTGTGCTAGCTCTTTGAAACTTGACACAATAAAGCAGTTTGAAGTTCTATCTCTATGGTTTGTTTGCCTTTGATGTAGCCCTAAGCAGAGACTGGCAAGAATCACTTTCATGGAAAGGGCCTGCCAAGCTTCGAAAAAAGTACGAGTTGCCTGAAATCTCAGCAAACACTTTTTCACACAATCTTGATGATACTTTCAGGTAATGATCAGTACACCAATCCCACTTGGCTCGCCAAATTTCGTTCTTCTAGGTTAAACCGTTCATTGGCAGTAACCGGTTTCATTTTGAGGTTTCACTCTGTTTTCTCCTATAGGGATACATGTATTTGGAAGTCTAAATCAAACACGGTTTGTGCTAGCTCTTTGAAACTTGACACAATAAAGCAGTTTCAAGTTCTATCTCTATGGTTTGTTTGCTGTTGATGTAGCCCTAAGCAGAGACTGGCGAGAATCACTTTCATGGAAAGGGCCTGCAAAGCTTCCAAAAAACTACGAGTTGCCTGAAATCTCAGCACACACTTTTTCACCCAATCTTGATGAAACTTTCAGGTAATGATCAGTACACCAATCCCACTTGGCTCGCCAAATTTCGTTCTTCTAGGTAAAACCGTTCATTGGCAGTAACCGGTTTCATTTTGAGGTTTCACTCTGTTTTCTCCTATAGGGATACATGTATTTGGAAGTCTAAATCAAACACGGTTTGTGCTAGCTCTTTGAAACTTGACACAATAAAGCAGTTTCAAGTTCTATCTCTATGGTTTGTTTGCTGTTGATGTAGCCCTAAGCAGAGACTGGCCAGAATCACTTTCATGGAAAGGGCCTGCCAAGCTTCCAAAAAACTACGAGTTGCCTGAAATCTCAGCAAACACTTTTTCACCCAATCTTGATGAAACTTTCAGGTAATGATCAGTACACCAATCCCACTTGGCTCGCCAAATTTCGTTCTTCTAGGTTAAACCGTTCGTTGGCAGTAACCGGTTTCATTTTGAGGTTTCACTCTGTTTTCTCCTATAGGGATACATGTATTTGGAACTCTAAATGAAACAGGGTTCGTGCTAGCTCTTTGAAACTTGACACAATAAAGCAGTTTCAAGTTCTATCTCTATGGTTTGTTTGCCTTTGATGTAGCCCTAAGCAGAGACTGGCAAGAATCACTTTCATGGAAAGGGCCTGCCAAGCTTCGAAAAAAGTACGAGTTGCCTGAAATCTCAGCAAACACTTTCTCACAAACTCTTGATGATACTTTCAGGTATTGATCAGAACACCAATCCAACTTGGCTCGCCAAATTTCGTTCTTCTAGGTTAAACCGTTCGTTGGCAGTAACCGTTTTCATTTTGAGGTTTCACTCTGTTTTCTCCTATAGGGATAAATGTATTTGGAAGTCTAAATGAAACACGGTTTGTGCTAGCTCTTTGAAACTTGACACAATAAAGCAGTTTCAAGTTCTATCTCTATGGTTTGTTTGCCTTTGATGTAGCCCTAAGCAGAGACTGGCAAGAATCACTTTCATGGAAAGGGCCTGCCAAGCTTCGAAAAAAGTACGAGTTCCCTGAAATCTCAGCAAACACTTTTTCACCCAATCTTGATGATACTTTCAGGTAATGATCAGTACACCATTCCAACTTGGCTCGCCAAATTTCGTTCTTCTAGGTTAAACCGTTCGTTGGCAGTAACCGTTTTCATTTTGAGGTTTCACTCTGTTTTCTCCTATAGGGATAAATGTATTTGGAAGTCTAAATCAAACACGGTTTGTGCTAGCTCTTTGAAACTTGACACAATAAAGCAGTTTCAAGTTCTATCTCTATGGTTTGTTTGCTATTGATGTAGCCCTAAGCAGACACTGGCGAGAATCACTTTCATGGAAAGGGCCTGCCAAGCTTCCAAAAAACTACGAGTTGCCTGAAATCTCAGCAAACACTTTTTCACCCAATCTTGATGAAACTTTCAGGTAATGATCAGTACACCAATCGCACTTGGCTCGCCCAATTTCGTTCTTCTAGGTTAAACCGTTCGTTGGCAGTAACCGGTTTCATTTTGAGGTTTCACTCTGTTTTCTCCTATAGGGATACATGTATTTGGAACTCTAAATCAAACACGGTTTGTGCTAGCTCTTTGAAACTTGACACAATAAAGCAGTTTCAAGTTCTATCTCTATGGTTTGTTTGCTGTTGATGTAGCCCTAAGCAGAGGCTGGCGAGAATCACTTTCATGGAAAGGGCCTGCCAAGCTTCCAAAAAACTACGAGTTGCCTGAAATCTCAGCACACACTTTTTCACCCAATCTTGATGAAACTTTCAGGTAATGATCAGTACACCAATCCCACTTGCCTCGCCAAATTTCGTTCTTCTAGGTTAAACCGTTCGTTGGCAGTAACCGGTTTCATTTTGAGGTTTCACTCTGTTTTCTCCTATAGGGATACATGTATTTGGAACTCTAAATCAAACACGGTTTGTGCTAGCTCTTTGAAACTTGACACAATAAAGCAGTTTCAAGTTCTATCTCTATGGTTTGTTTGCTGTTGATGTAGCCCTAAGCAGAGACTGGCGAGAATCACTTTCATGGAAAGGGCCTGCCAAGCTTCCAAAAAACTACGAGTTGCCTGAAATCTCAGCACACACTTTTTCACCCAATCTTGATGAAACTTTCAGGTAATGATCAGTACACCAATCCCACTTGGCTCGCCAAATTTCGTTGTTCTAGGTTAAACCGTTGGTTGGCAGTAACCGGTTTCATTTTGAGGTTTCACTCTGTTTTCTCCTATAGGGATACATGTATTTGGAAGTCTAAATCAAACACGGTTTGTGCTAGCTCTTTGAAACTTGACACAATAAAGCAGTTTCAAGTTCTATCTCTATGGTTTGTTTGCTGTTGATGTAGCCCTAAGCAGAGACTGGCGAGAATCACTTTCATGGAAAGGGCCTGCCAAGCTTCCAAAAAACTACGAGTTGCCTGAAATCTCAGCAAACACTTTTTCACCGAATCTTGATGAAACTTTCAGGTAATGATCAGTACACCAATCCCACTTGGCTCGCCAAATTTCGTTCTTCTGGGTTAAACAGTTCGTTGGCAGTAACCGGTTTCATTTTGAGGTTTCACTCTGTTTTCTCCTATAGGGATACATGTATTTGGAACTCTAAATGAAACATGGTTTGTGCTAGCTCTTTGAAACTTGACACAATAAAGCAGTTTCAAGTTCTATCTCTATGGTTTGTTTGCTGTTGATGTAGCCCTAAGCAGAGACTGGCAAGAATCACTTTCATGGAAAGGGCCAGCCAAGCTTCCAAAAAACTACGAGTTTCCTGAAATCTCAGCAAACACTTTTTCACCCAATCTTGATGAAACTTTCAGGTAATGATCAGTACACCAATCCCACTTGGCTCGCCAAATTTCGTTCTTCTAGGTTAAACCGTTCGTTGGCAGTAACCGGTTTCATTTTGAGGTTTCACTCTGTTTTCTCCTATAGGGATACATGTATTTGGAACTCTAAATCAAACACGGTTTGTGCTAGTTCTTTGAAACTTCACACAATAAAGCAGTTTCAAGTTCTATCTCTATGGTTTGTTTGCTGTTGATGTAGCCCTAAGCAGAGACTGGCGAGAATCACTTTCATGGAAAGGGCCTGCCAAGCTTCCAAAAAACTACGAGTTGCCTGAAATCTCAGCAAACACTTTTTCACCCAATCTTGATGAAACTTTCAGGTAATGATCAGTACACCAATCCCACTTGGTTCGCCAAATTTCGTTCTTCTAGGTTAAACCGTTCGTTGGCAGTAACCGGTTTCATTTTGAGGTTTCACTCTGTTTTCTCCTATAGGGATACATGTATTTGGAACTCTAAATCAAACACGGTTTATGCTAGCTCTTTGAAACTTGACACAATAAAGCAGTTTCAAGTTCTATCTCTATGATTTGTTTGCTGTTGATGTAGCCCTAAGCAGAGACTGGCGAGAATCACTTTCATGGAAAGGGCCTGCCAAGCTTCCAAAAAACTACGAGTTGCCTGAAATCTCAGCACACACTTTTTCACCCAATCTTGATGAAACTTTCAGGTAATGATCAGTACACCAATCCCACTTGGCTCGCCAAATTTCGTTCTTCTAGGTTAAACCGTTCGTTGGCAGTAACCGGTTTCATTTTGAGGTTTCACTCTGTTTTCTCCTATAGGGATACATGTATTTGGAACTCTAAATCACACACGGTTTGTGCTAGCTCTTTGAAACTTGACACAATAAAGCATTTTTAAGTTCTATCTCTATGGTTTGTTTGCTGTTTATGTAGCCCTAAGCAGAGACTGGCGAGAATCACTGTCATGGAAAGGGCCTGCCAAGCTTCCAAAAAACTACGAGTTACCTGAAATCTCAGCAAACACTTTTTCACCCAATCTTGATGATACTTTCAGGTAATGATCAGTACACCAATCCCACTTGGCTTGCCAAATTTCGTTGTTCTAGGTTAAACCGTTCGTTTGCAGTAACCGTTTTCATTTTGAAGTTTCACTCTCTTTTCTCCTATAGGGATACATGTATTTGGAACTCTAAATCAAACACGGTTTTTGCTAGCTCTTTAAAACTTGACACAATAAAGCAGTTTCAAGTTCTATCTCTATGGTTTGTTTGCTGTTGATGTAGCCCTAAGCAGAGACTGGCGAGAATCACTTTCATGGAAAGGGCCTGCAAAGCTTCCAAAAAACTACGAGTTGCCTGAAATCTCAGCAAACACTTTTTCACCCAATCTTCATGAAACTTTCAGGTAAAGATCAGTACACCAATCCCACTTGTCTCGCCAAATTTCGTTCTTCGAGGTTAAACCGTTCGTTGGCAGTAACCGGTTTCATTTTGAGGTTTCACTCTGTTTTCTCCTATAGGGATACATGTATTTGGAAGTCTAAATCAAACATGGTTTGTGCTAGCTCTTTGAAACTTGACACAATAAAGCAGTTTCAAGTTCTATCTCTATGGTTTGTTTGCTGTTGATGTAGCCCTAAGCAGAGACTGGCGAGAATCACTTTCTTGGAAAGGGCCTGCCAAGCTTCCAAAAAACTACGAGTTGCCTGAACTCTCAGCAAACACTTTTTCACCCAATCTTGATGAAACTTTCAGGTAATGATCAGTACACCAATCCCACTTGGCTCGCCAAATTTCGTTCTTCTAGGTAAAACCGTTCATTGGCAGTAACCGGTTTCATTTTGAGGTTTCACTCTGTTTTCTCCTATAGGGATACATGTATTTGGAACTCTAAATCAAACACGGTTTGTGCTAGCTCTTTGAAACTTGACACAATAAAGCAGTTTCAAGATCTATCCCTATGGTTTGTCTGCTGTTGATGTAGCCCTAAGCAGAGACTGGCGAGAATCACTTTCATGGAAAGGGCCTGCCAAGCTTCCAAAAAACTACGAGTTTCCTGAAATCTCAGCAAACACTTTTTCACCCAATCTTGATGAAATTTTCAGGTAATGATCAGTACACCAATCCCACATGGCTCGCCAAATTTCTTTCTTCTAGGTTAAACCGTTCGATGGCAGTAACCGGTTTCATTTTGAGGTTTCACTCTGTTTTCTCCTATAGGGATACATGTATTTGGAACTCTAAATCAAACACGGTTTGTGGTAGCTCTTTGAAACTTGACACAGTAAAGCAGTTTCAAGTTCTATCTCTATGGTTTGTTTGCTATTGATGTAGCCCTAAGCAGAGACTGGCGAGAATCACTTTCATGGAAAGGGCCTGCCAAGCTTCCAAAAAACTACGAGTTGCCTGAAATCTCAGCAAACACTTTTTCACCCAATCTTGATGAAACTTTCAGGTAATGATCAGTACACCAATCCCACTTGGCTCACCAAATTTTGTTCTTCTAGGTTAAACCGTTCGTTGGCAGTAACCGGTTTCATTTTGAGGTTTCACTCTGTTTTCTACTATAGGGATACATGTATTTGGAACTCTAAATCAAACACGGTTTGTGCTAGCTATTTGAAACTTGACACAATAAAGCAGTTTCAAGTTCTATCTCTATGGTTTGTTTTCTGTTGATGTAGTCCTTAGCAGAGGCTGGCGAGAATCACTTTCATGGAAAAGGCCTGCCAAGCTTCCAAAAAACTACGAGTTGCCTGAACTCTCAGCACACACTTTTTCACCCAATCTTGATGAAACTTTCAGGTAATGATCAGTACACCAATCCCACTTGGCTCGCCAAATTTCGTTCTTCTAGGTTAAACCGTTCGTTGGCAGTAACCGGTTTCATTTTGAGGTTTCACTCTGTTTTCTCCTATAGGGATACATGTATTTGGAACTCTAAATCAAACACGGTTTGTGCTAGCTCTTTGAAACTTGACACAATAAAGCAGTTTCAAGTTCTATCTCTATGGTTTGTTTGCTGTTGATGTAGCCCTAAGCAGAGACTGGCGAGAATCACTTTAATGGAAAGGGCCTGCCAAGCTTCGAAAAAAGTACGAGTTGCCTGAAATCAGAGAAAACACTTTTTCACCCAATCTTGATGATACTTTCAGGTAATGATCAGTACACCAATCTCACTTGGCTCGCCAAATTTCGTTCTTCTAGGTTAAACCGGTCGTTTGCAGTAACCGTTTTCATTTTGAAGTTTCACTCTCTTTTCTCCTATAGGGATACATGTATTTGGAACTCTAAATCAAAGACGGTTTTTGCTAGCTCTTTGAAACTTGACACAATAAAGCAGTTTCAAGTTCTATCTCTATGGTTTGTTTGCTGTTGATGTAGCCATAAGCAGAGACTGGCGAGAATCACTTTCATGGAAAGGGCCTGCCAAGCTTCCAAAAAACTACGAGTTGCCTGAAATCTCAGCACACACTTTTTCACCCAATCTTGATGAAACTTTCAGGTAATGATCAGTACACCAATCCCACTTGGTTCGCCAAATTTCGTTCTTCTAGGTTAAACCGTTCGTTGGCAGTAACCGGTTTCATTTTGAGGTTTCACTCTGTTTTCTCCTATAGGGATACATGTATTTGGAAGTCTAAATCAAACACGGTTTGTGCTAGTTCTTTGAAACTTGACACAATAAAGCAGTTTCAAGTTCTATCTCTATGGTTTGTTTGCTGTTGATGTAGCCCTAAGCAGAGACTGGCGAGAATCACTTTCATGGAAAGGGCCTGCCAAGCTTCCAAAAAACTACGAGTTGCCTGAAATCTCAGCAAACACTTTTTCACCCAATCTTGATGAAACTTTCAGGTAATGATCAGTACACCAATCCCACTTGGCTCGCCAAATTTCGTTCTTCTAGGTTAAACCGTTCGTTGGCAGTAACCGGTTTCATTTTGAGGTTTCACTCTGTTTTCTCCTATAGGGATACATGTATTTGGAACTCTAAATCAAACACGGTTTGTGCTAGTTCTTTGAAACTTCACACAATAAAGCAGTTTCAAGTTATATCTGTATTGTTTGTTTGCTGTTGATGTAGCCCTAAGCAGAGACTGGCGAGAATCACTTTCATGGAAAGGGCCTGCCAAGCTTCCAAAAAACTACGAGTTGCCTGAAATCTCAGCAAACACTTTTTCACCCAATCTTGATGAAACTTTCAGGTAATGATCAGTACACCAATCCCACTTGGCTCGCCAAATTTCGTTCTTCTAGGTTAAACCGTTCGTTGGCAGTAACCGGTTTCATTTTGAGGTTTCACTCTGTTTTCTCCTATAGGGATACATGTATTTGGAACTCTAAATCAAACACGGTTTATGCTAGCTCTTTGAAACTTGACACAATAAAGCAGTTTCAAGTTCTATCTCTATGATTTGTTTGCTGTTGATGTAGCCCTAAGCAGAGACTGGCGAGAATCACTTTCATGGAAAGGGCCTGCCAAGCTTCCAAAAAACTACGAGTTGCCTGAAATCTCAGCACACACTTTTTCACCCAATCTTGATGAAACTTTCAGGTAATGATCAGTACACGAATCCCACTTGGCTCGCCAAATTTCGTTCTTCTAGGTTAAACCGTTCGTTGGCAGTAACCGGTTTCATTTTGAGGTTTCACTCTGTTTTCTCCTATAGGGATACATGTATTTGGAACTCTAAATCAAACACGGTTTGTGCTAGCTCTTTGAAACTTGACACAATAAAGCATTTTTAAGTTCTATCTCTATGGTTTGTTTGCTGTTGATGTAGCCCTAAGCAGAGACTGGCGAGAATCACTGTCATGGAAAGGGCCTGCCAAGCTTCCAAAAAACAACGAGTTGCCTGAAATCTCAGCACACACCTTTTCACCCAATCTTGATGAAACTTTCAGGTAATGATCAGTACACCAATCCCACTTGGCTCGCCAAATTTCGTTCTTCTAGGTTAAACCGTTCGTTGGCAGTAACCGGTTTCATTTTGAGGTTTCACTCTGTTTTCTCCTATAGGGATACATGTATTTGGAACTCTAAATCAAACACTGTTTGTGCTAGCTCTTTGAAACTTGACCCAATAAAGCAGTTTTAAGTTCTATCTCTATGGTTTGTTTGCTGTTGATGTAGCCCTAAGCAGAGACTGGCAAGAATCACTTTCATGGAAAGGGCCTGCCAAGCTTCCAAAAAACTACGAGTTGCCTGAAATCTCAGCAAACACTTTTTCACCGAATCTTGATGAAACTTTCAGATAATGATCAGTACACCAATCCCACTTGGCTCGCCAAATTTCGTTCTTCTAGGTTAAACCGTTCGTTGGCAGTAACCGGTTTCATTTTGAGGTTTCACTCTGTTTTCTCCTATAGGGATACATGTATTTGGAACTCTAAATGAAACACGGTTTGTGCTAGCTCTTTGAAACTTGACACAATAAAGCAGTTTCAAGTTCTTTCTCTATGGTTTGTTTGCCTTTGATGTAGCCCTAAGCATAGACTGGCAAGAATCACTTTCATGGAAAGGGCCTGCCAAGCTTCGAAAAAAGTACGAGTTGCCTGAAATCAGAGAAAACACTTTTTCACCCAATCTTGATGATACTTTCAGGTAATGATCAGTACACCAATCTCACTTGGCTCGCCAAATTTCATTCTTCTAGGTTAAACCGGTCGTTTGCAGTAACCGTTTTCATTTTGAAGTTTCACTCTCTTTTCTCCTATAGGGATACATGTATTTGGAACTCTAAATCAAAGACGGTTTTTGCTAGCTCTTTGAAACTTGACACAATAAAGCAGTTTCAAGTTCTATCTCTATGGTTTGTTTGCTGTTGATGTAGCCATAAGCAGAGACTGGCGAGAATCACTTTCATGGAAAGGGCCTGCCAAGCTTCCAAAAAACTACGAGTTGCCTGAAATCTCAGCACACACTTTTTCACCCAATCTTGATGAAACTTTCAGGTAATGATCAGTACACCAATCCCACTTGGTTCGCCAAATTTCGTTCTTCTAGGTTAAACCGTTCGTTGGCAGTAACCGGTTTCATTTTGAGGTTTCACTCTGTTTTCTCCTATAGGGATACATGTATTTGGAAGTCTAAATCAAACACGGTTTGTGCTAGTTCTTTGAAACTTGACACAATAAAGCAGTTTCAAGTTCTATCTCTATGGTTTGTTTGCTGTTGATGTAGCCCTAAGCAGAGACTGGCGAGAATCACTTTCATGGAAAGGGCCTGCCAAGCTTCCAAAAAACTACGAGTTGCCTGAAATCTCAGCAAACACTTTTTCACCCAATCTTGATGAAACTTTCAGGTAATGATCAGTACACCAATCCCACTTGGCTCGCCAAATTTCTTTCTGCTAGGTTAAACCGTTCGTTTGCAGTAACCGTTTTCATTTTGAAGTTTCACTCTCTTTTCTCCTATAGGGATACATGTATTTGGAACTCTAAATCAAAGACGGTTTTTGCTAGCTCTTTGAAACGTGACACAATAAAGCAGTTTCAAGTTCTATCTCTATGGTTTGTTTGCTGTTGATGTAGCCCTAAGCAGAGACTGGCGAGAATCACTTTCATGGAAAGGGCCTGCCAAGCTTCCAAAAAACTACGAGTTGCCTGAAATCTCAGCAAACACTTTTTCACCCAATCTTGATGAAACTTTCAGGTAATGATCAGTACACCAATCCCACTTGGCTCGCCAAATTTCGTTCTTCTAGGTTAAACCGTTCGTTGGCAGTAACCGGTTTCATTTTGAGGTTTCACTCTGTTTTCTCCTATAGGGATACATGTATTTGGAACTCTAAATCAAACACGGTTTGTGCTAGTTCTTTGAAACTTCACACAATAAAGCAGTTTCAAGTTATATCTGTATTGTTTGTTTGCTGTTGATGTAGCCCTAAGCAGAGACTGGCGAGAATCACTTTCATGGAAAGGGCCTGCCAAGCTTCCAAAAAACTACGAGTTGCCTGAAATCTCAGCAAACACTTTTTCACCCAATCTTGATGAAACTTTCAGGTAATGATCAGTACACCAATCCCACTTGGCTCGCCAAATTTCGTTCTTCTAGGTTAAACCGTTCGTTGGCAGTAACCGGTTTCATTTTGAGGTTTCACTCTGTTTTCTCCTATAGGGATACATGTATTTGGAACTCTAAATCAAACACGGTTTATGCTAGCTCTTTGAAACTTGACACAATAAAGCAGTTTCAAGTTCTATCTCTATGATTTGTTTGCTGTTGATGTAGCCCTAAGCAGAGACTGGCGAGAATCACTTTCATGGAAAGGGCCTGCCAAGCTTCCAAAAAACTACGAGTTGCCTGAAATCTCAGCACACACTTTTTCACCCAATCTTGATGAAACTTTCAGGTAATGATCAGTACACGAATCCCACTTGGCTCGCCAAATTTCGTTCTTCTAGGTTAAACCGTTCGTTGGCAGTAACCGGTTTCATTTTGAGGTTTCACTCTGTTTTCTCCTATAGGGATACATGTATTTGGAACTCTAAATCAAACACGGTTTGTGCTAGCTCTTTGAAACTTGACACAATAAAGCATTTTTAAGTTCTATCTCTATGGTTTGTTTGCTGTTGATGTAGCCCTAAGCAGAGACTGGCGAGAATCACTGTCATGGAAAGGGCCTGCCAAGCTTCCAAAAAACTACGAGTTGCCTGAAATCTCAGCACACACCTTTTCACCCAATCTTGATGAAACTTTCAGGTAATGATCAGTACACCAATCCCACTTGGCTCGCCAAATTTCGTTCTTCTAGGTTAAACCGTTCGTTGGCAGTAACCGGTTTCATTTTGAGGTTTCACTCTGTTTTCTCCTATAGGGATACATGTATTTGGAACTCTAAATCAAACACTGTTTGTGCTAGCTCTTTGAAACTTGACCCAATAAAGCAGTTTTAAGTTCTATCTCTATGGTTTGTTTGCTGTTGATGTAGCCCTAAGCAGAGACTGGCGAGAATCACTGTCATGGAAAGGGCCTGCCAAGCTTCCAAAAAACTACGAGTTACCTGAAATCTCAGCAAACACTTTTTGACCCAATCTTGATGATACTTTCAGGTAATGATCAGTACACCAATCCCACTTGGCTCGCCAAATTTCGTTCTTCTAGGTTAAACCGTTCGTTTGCAGTAACCGTTTTCATTTTGAAGTTTCACTCTCTTTTCTCCTATAGGGATACATGTATTTGGAACTCTAAATCAAACACGGTTTTTGCTAGCTCTTTAAAACTTGACGCAATAAAGCAGTTTCAAGTTCTATCTCTATGGTTTGTTTGCCTTTGATGTAGCCCTAAGCAGAGACTGGCAAGAATCACTTTCATGGAAAGGGCCTGCCATCTTCGAAAAAGTACGAGTTGCCTGAAATCTCAGCAAACACTTTTTCACCCAATCTTGATGATACTTTCAGGTAATGATCAGTACACCAATCCCACCTAGCTCGCCAAATTTCGTTCTTCTAGGTTAAACCGTTCGTTGGCAGTAACCGGTTTCATTTTGAGGTTTCACTCTGTTTTCTCCTATAGGGATACATGTATTTGGAAGTCTAAATCAAACACGGTTTGTGCTAGCTCTTTGAAACTTCACACAATAAAGCAGTTTCAAGTTCTATCTCTATGGTTTGTTTGCTGTTGATGTCGCCCTAATCAGAGACTGGCGAGAATCACTTTCATGGAAAGGGCCTGCCAAGCTTCCAAAAAACTACGAGTTTCCTGAAATCTCAGCAAACACTTTTTCACCCAATCTTGATGAAACTTTCAGGTAATGATCAGTACACCACTCCCACTTGGCTCGCCAAATTTCGTTCTTCTAGGTTAAACCGTTCGTTGGCAGTAACCGGTTTCATTTTGAGGTTTCACTCTGTTTTCTCCTATAGGGATACATGTATTTGGAACTCTAAATCAAACACGGTTTGTGCTAGCTCTTTGAAACTTGACACAATAAAGCAGTTTCCAGTTCTATCTCTATGGTTTGTTTGCTGTTGATGTCGCCCTAAGCAGAGACTGGCGAGAATCACTTTCATTGAAAGGGCCTGCCAAGCTTCCAAAAAACTACGAGTTGCCTGAAATCTCAGCAAACACTTTTTCACCCAATCTTGATGAAACTTTCAGGTAATGATCAGTACACCAATCCCACTTGGCTCACCAAATTTCGATCTTCTAGGTTAAACCGTTCGTTGGCAGTAACCGGTTTCATTTTGAGGTTTCACTCTGTTTTCTCCAATAGGGATACATGTATTTGGAACTCTAAATCAAACACGGTTTGCGCTAGCTCTTTGAAACTTGACACAATAAAGCAGTTTCAAGTTCTGTCTCTATGGTTTATTTGCTGTTGATGTAGCCCTAAGCAGAGACTGGCGAGAATCACTTTCATGGAAAGGGCCTGCCAAGCTTCCAAAAAACTACTAGTTTCCTGAAATCTCAGCAAACACTTTTTCACCCAATCTTGATGAAACTTTCAGGTAATGATCAGTACACCAATCCCACTTGGCTCGCCAAATTTCGTTCTTCTAGGTTAAACCGTTCGTTGGCAGTAATCGGTTTCATTTTGAGGTTTCACTGTGTTTTCTCCTATAGGGATACATGTATTTGGAACTCTAAATCAAACACGGTTTGTGCTAGCTCTTTGAAACTTGACACAATAAAGCAGTTTCAAGTTCTATCTCTATGGTTTGTTTGCTGTTGATGTAGCCCTAAGTAGAGACTGGCGAGAATCACTTTCATGGAAAGGGCCTGCCAAGCTTCCAAAAAACTACGAGTTGCCTGAAATCTCAGCAAACACTTTTTCACCCAATCTTGATGAAACTTTCAGGTAATGATCAGTACAACAATCCCACTTGGCTCGCCAAATTTCGTTCTTCTAGGTTAAACCGTTCGTTGGCAGTAACCGGTTTTATTTTGAGGTTTCACTCTGTTTTCTCCTATAGGGATACATGTATTTGGAAGTCTAAATCAAACAC
Organism: Ictidomys tridecemlineatus; assembly: GCF_052094955.1. NCBI lineage: Eukaryota > Metazoa > Chordata > Mammalia > Rodentia > Sciuridae > Ictidomys > Ictidomys tridecemlineatus. The sequence continues at coordinate 19,720 of NW_027524778.1, forward strand.
GGTTTGTGCTAGCTCTTTGAAACTTGACACAATAAAGCAGTTTCAAGTTCTATCTCTATGGTTTGTTTGCTGTTGATGTAGCCCTAAGCAGAGACTGGCGAGAATCACTTTCATGGAAAGGGCCTGCCAAGCTTCCAAAAAACTACGAGTTGCCTGAAATCTCAGCACACACTTTTTCACCCAATCTTGATGAAACTTTCAGGTAATGATCAGTACACCAATCCCACTTGGCTCGCCAAATTTCGTTCTTCTAGGTTAAATCGTTCGTTGGCAGTAACCGGTTTCATTTTGAGGTTTCACTGTGTTTTCTCCTATAGGGATACATGTATTTGGAACTCTAAATCAAACACGGTTTGTGCTAGCTCTTTGAAACTTGACACAATAAAGCAGTTTCAAGTTCTATCTCTATGGTTTGTTTGCTGTTGATGTAGCCTAAGCAGAGACTGGTGAGAATCACTTTCATGGAAAGGGCCTGCCAAGCTTCCAAAAAACTACGAGTTGCCTGAAATCTCAGCAAACACTCTTTCACCCAATCTTGATGAAACTTTCAGGTAATTATCAGTACACCAATCCCACTTGGCTCGCCAAATTTCGTTTTTCTAGGTTAAACCGATCGTTGGCAGTAACCGGTTTCATTTTGAGGTTTTACTCTGTTTTCTCCTATAGGGATACATGTATTTGGAACTCTAAATCAAACACGGTTTGTGCTAGCTCTTTGAAACTTGACACAATAAAAGCAGTTTCAAGTTCTATCTCTATGGTTTGTTTGCTGTTGATGTAGCCCTAAGCAGAGACTGGCGAGAATCACTTTCATGGAAAGGGCCTGCCAAGCTTCCAAAAAACTACGAGTTGCCTGAAATCTCAGCAAACACTTTTTCACCCAATCTTGATGAAACGTTCAGGTAATGATCAGTACACCACTCCCACTTGGCTCGCCAAATTTCGTTCTTCTAGGTTAAACCGTTCGTTGGCAGTAACCGGTTTCATTTTGAGGTTTCACTCTGTTTTCTCCTATAGGGATACATGTATTTGGAACTCTAAATCAAACACGGTTTGTGCTAGCTCTTTGAAACTTGACACTATAAAGCAGTTTCCAGTTCTATCTCTATGGTTTGTTTGCTGTTGACGTCGCCCTAAGCAGAGACTGGCGAGAATCACTTTCATGGAAAGGGCCTGCCAAGCTTCCAAAAACTACGAGTTGCCTGAAATCTCAGCAAACACTTTTTCACCCAATCTTGATGAAACTTGCAGGTAATGATCAGTACACCAAATCCCCTTGCCTCACCAAATTTCGTTCTTCTAGGTTAAACCGTTCGTTGGCTGTAACCGGTTTCATTTTGAGGTTTCACTCTGTTTTCTCCTATATGGATACATGTATTTGGAACTCTAAATCAAACACGGTTTGTGCTAGCTCTTTGAAACTTGACACAATAAAGCAATTTCCAGTTCTATCTCTATGGTTTGTTTGCTGTTGATGTAGCCCTAAGCAGAGACTGGCGAGAATCACTTTCATGGAAAGGGCCTGCCAAGCTTCCAAAAAACTACGAGTTGCCTGAAATCTCAGCAAACACTTTTTCACCCAATCTGGATGATACTTTCAGGTAATGATCTGTACACCAATCCCACTTGGCTCGCCAAATTTCGTTCTTCTAGGTTAAACCGTTCGTTGGCAGTAACCGGTTTCATTTTGTGGTTTCACTCTGTTTTCTCCTATAGGGATACATGTATTTGGAACTCTAAATCAAACACGGTTTGGGCTAGCTCTTTGAAACTTGACACAATAAAGCAGTTTCAAGTTCTATCTCTATGGTTTGTTTGCTGTTGATGTAGCCCTAAGCAGAGACTGGTGAGAATCACTTTCATGGAAAGGGACTGCCAAGCTTCCAAAAACTACGAGTTGCCTGAAATCTCACCAAAAACTCTTTCACCCAATCTTGATGAAACTTTCAGGTATTTATCAGTACACCAATCCCACTTGGCTCGCCAAATTTCGTTTTTCTAGGTTAAACCGATCGTTGGCAGTAACCGGTTTAATTTTGAGGTTTCACTCTGTTTTCTCCTATACGGATACATGTATTTGGAACTCTAAATCAAACACGGTTTGTGGTAGCTCTTTGAAACTTGACACAATAAAGCAGTTTCAAGTTCTATCTCTATGGTTTGTTTGCTGTTGATGTAGCCCTAAGCAGAGACTGGCGAGAATCACTTTCATGGAAAGGGCCTGCCAAGCTTCCAAAAAACTACGAGTTGCCTGAAATCTCAGCAAACACTTTTTCACCCAATCTTGATGAAACTTTCAGGTAATGATCAGTACACCACTCCCACTTGGCTCGCCAAATTTCGTTCTTCTAGGTTAAACCGTTCGTTGGCAGTAACCGGTTTCATTTTGAGGTTTCACTCTGTTTTCTCCTATAGGGATACATGTATTTGGAACTCTAAATCAAACACGGTTTGTGCTAGCTCTTTGAAACTTGACACAATAAAGCAGTTTCCAGTTCTATCTCTATGGTTTGTTTGCTGTTGATGTCGCCCTAAGCAGAGACTGGCGAGAATCACTTTCATGGAAAGGGCCTGCCAAGCTTCCAAAAAACTACGAGTTGCCTGAAATCTCAGCAAACACTTTTTCACCCAATCTTGATGAAACTTGCAGGTAATGATCAGTACACCAATCCCCCTTGCCTCACCAAATTTCGTTCTTCTAGGTTAAACCGTTCGTTGGCTGTAACCGGTTTCATTTTGAGGTTTCACTCTGTTTTCTCCTATATGGATACATGTATTTGGAACTCTAAATCAAACACGGTTTGTGCTAGCTCTTTGAAACTTGACACAATAAAGCAATTTCCAGTTCTATCTCTATGGTTTGTTTGCTGTTGATATCGCCCTAAGCAGAGACTGGCGAGAATCACTTTCATGGAAAGGGCCTGCCAAGCTTCCAAAAAACTACGAGTTGCCTGAAATCTCAGCAAACACTTTTTCACCCAATCTTGATGAAACTTTCAGGTAATGATCAGTACACCAATCCCACTTGGCTCGCCAAATTTCGTTCTTCCAGGTTAAACCGTTCGTTGGCAGTAACCGGTTTCATTTTGTGGTTTCACTCTGTTTTCTCCTATAGGGATACATGTATTTGGAACTCTAAATCAAACACGGTTTGGGCTAGCTCTTTGAAACTTGACACAATAAAGCAGTTTCAAGTTCTATCTCTATGGTTTGTTTGCTGTTGATGTAGCCCTAAGCAGAGACTGGCGAGAATCACTTTCATGGAAAGGGCCTGCCAAGCTTCCAAAAAACTACGAGTTGCCTGAAATCTCAGCACACACTTTTTCACCCAATCTTGATGAAACTTTCAGGTAATGATCAGTACACCAATCCCACTTGGCTCGCCAAATTTCGTTCTTCTAGGTTAAACCGTTCGTTGGCAGTAACCGGTTTCATTTTGAGGTTTCACTCTGTTTTCTCCTATAGGGATACATGTATTTGGAACTCTAAATCAAACACGGTTTGTGCTAGCTCTTTGAAACTTGACACAATAAAGCAGTTTCAAGTTCTATCTCTATGGTTTGTTTGCTGTTGATGTAGCCCTAAGCAGAGACTGGTGAGAATCACTTTCATGGAAAGGGCCTGCCAAGCTTCCAAAAAACTACGAGTTGCCTGAAATCTCAGCAAACACTCTTTCACCCAATCTTGATGAAACTTTCAGGTAATTATCAGTACACCAATCCCACTTGGCTCGCCAAATTTCGTTTTTCTAGGTTAAACCGATTGTTGGCAGTAACCGGTTTCATTTTGAGGTTTCACTCTGTTTTCTCCTACACGGATACATGTATTTGGAACTCTAAATCAAACACGGTTTGTGGTAGCTCTTTGAAACTTGACACAATAAAGCAGTTTCAAGTTCTATCTCTATGGTTTGTTTGCTGTTGATGTAGCCCTAAGCAGAGACTGGCGAGAATCACTTTCATGCAAAGGGCCTGCCAAGCTTCCAAAAAACTACGAGTTTCCTGAAATCTCAGCAAACACTTTTTCACCCAATCTTGATGAAACTTTCAGGTAATGATCAGTACACCACTCCCACTTGGCTCGCCAAATTTCGTTCTTCTAGGTTAAACCGTTCGTTGGCAGTAACCGGTTTCATTTTGAGGTTTCACTCTGTTTTCTCCTATACGGATACATGTATTTGGAACTCTAAATCAAACACGGTTTGTGCTAGCTCTTTGAAACTTGACACAATAAAGCAGTTTCCAGTTCTATCCCTATGGTTTGTTTGCTGTTGATGTCGCCCTAAGCAGAGACTGGCGAGAATCACTTTCATGGAAAGGGCCTGCCAAGCTTCCAAAAAACTACGAGTTGCCTGAAATCTCAGCAAACACTTTTTCACCCAATCTTGATGAAACTTGCAGGTAATGATCATTACACCAATCCCCCTTGCCTCACCAAATTTCGTTCTTCTAGGTTAAACCGTTCGTTGGCTGTAACCGGTTTCATTTTGAGGTTTCACTCTGTTTTCTCCTATATGGATACATGTATTTGGAACTCTAAATCAAACACGGTTTGTGCTAGCTCTTTGAAACTTGACACAATAAAGCAAATTCCAGTTCTATCTCTATGGTTTGTTTGCTGTTGATGTCGCCCTAAGCAGAGACTGGTGAGAATCACTTTCATGGAAAGGGCCTGCCAAGCTTCCAAAAAACTACGAGTTGCCTGAAATCTCAGCAAAAACTTTTTCACCCAATCTTGATGAAACTTGCAGGTAATGATCAGTACACCAATCCCACTTGGCTCGCCAAATTTCGTTCTTCTAGGTTAAACCGTTCGTTGGCAGTAACCGGTTTCATTTTGAGGTTTCACTCTGTTTTCTCCTATAGGGATACATGTATTTGGAACTCTAAATCAAACTCGGTTTGGGCTAGCTCTTTGAAACTTGACACAATAAAGCAGTTTCAAGTTCTATCTCTATGGTTTGTTTGCTGTTGATGTAGCCCTAAGCAGAGACTGGCGAGAATCACTTTCATGGAAAGGGCCTGCCAAGCTTCCAAAAAACTACGAGTTGCCTGACATCTCAGCACACACTTTTTCACCCAATCTTGATGAAACTCTCAGGTAATGATCAGTACACCAATCCCACTTGGCTCGCTAAATTTCGTTCTTCTAGGTTAAACCATTCGTTGGCAGTAACCGGTTTCATTTTGAGGTTTCACTGCGTTTTCTCCTATAGGGATACATGTATTTGGAACTCCAAATCAAACACGGTTTGTGCTAGCTCTTTGAAACTTGACACAATAAAGCAGTTTCAAGTTCTATCTCTATGGTTTGTTTGCTGTTGATGTAGCCCTAAGCAGAGACTGGTGAGAATCACTTTCATGGAAAGGGCCTGCCAAGCTTTCAAAAAACTACGAGTTGCCTGAAATCTCAGCAAACACTCTTTCACCCAATCTTGATGAATCTTTCAGGTAATGATCAGTACACCAATCCCACTTGGCTCGCCAAATTTCGTTCTTCTAGGTTAAACCGTTCGTTGGCAGTAACCGGTTTCATTTTGAGGTTTCACTCTGTTTTCTCCTATAGGGATACATGTATTTGGAACTCTAAATCAAACACGGTTTGTGCTAGCTCTTTGAAACTTGACACAATAAAGCAGTTTCCAGTTCTATCTCTATGGTTTGTTTGCTGTTGATGTCGCCCTAAGCAGAGACTGGCGAGAATCACTTTCATGGAAAGGGCCTGCCAAGCTTCCAAAAAACTACGAGTTGCCTGAAATCTCAGCAAACACTTTTTCACCCAATCTTGATGAAACTCGCAGGTAATGATCAGTACACCAATCCCCCTTGCCTCACCAAATTTCGTTCTTCTAGGTTAAACCGTTCGTTGGCAGTAACCGGTTTCATTTTGAGGTTTCTCTGTGTTTTCTCCTATAGGGATACATGTATTTGGAACTCTAAATCAAACACGGTTTGTGCTAGCTCTTTGAAACTTGACACAATAAAGCAGTTTCAAGTTCTATCTCTATGGTTTGTTTGCTGTTGATGTAGCCCTAAGCAGAGACTGGCGAGAATCACTTTCATGGAAAGGGCCTGCCAAGCTTCCAAAAAACTACGAGTTGCCTGAAATCTCAGCAAACACTTTTTCACCCAATCTTGATGAATCTTTCAGGTAATGATCAGTACACCAATCCCACTTGGCTCGCCAAATTTCGTTCTTCTAGGTTAAACCGTTCGTTGGCAGTAACCGGTTTCATTTTGTGGTTTCACTCTGTTTTCTCCTATAGGGATACATGTATTTGGAACTCTAAATCAAACACGGTTTGGGCTAGCTCTTTGAAACTTGACACAATAAAGCAGTTTCAAGTTCTATCTCTATGGTTTGTTTGCTGTTGATGTAGCCCTAAGCAGAGACTGGCGAGAATCACTTTCATGGAAAGGGCCTGCCAAGCTTCCAAAAAACTACGAGTTGCCTGAAATCTCAGCACACACTTTTTCACCCAATCTTGATGAAACTTTCAGGTAATGATCAGTACACCAATCCCACTTGGCTCGCCAAATTTCGTTCTTCTAGGTTAAACCGTTCGTTGGCAGTAACCGGTTTCATTTTGAGGTTTCACTGTGTTTTCTCCTATAGGGATACATGTATTTGGAACTCTAAATCAAACACGGTTTGTGCTAGCTCTTTGAAACTTGACACAATAAAGCAGTTTCAAGTTATCTCTATGGTTTGTTTGCTGTTGATGTAGCCCTAAGCAGAGACTGGCGAGAATCACTTTCATGGAAAGGGCCTGCCAAGCTTCCAAAAAACTACGAGTTGCCTGAAATCTCAGCAAACACTTTTTCACCCAATCTTGATGAAACTTTCAGGTAATGATCAGTACACCACTCCCACTTGGCTCGCCAAATTTCGTTCTTCTAGGTTAAACCGTTCGTTGGCAGTAACCGGTTTCATTTTGAGGTTTCACTCTGTTTTCTCCTATAGGGATACATGTATTTGGAACTCTAAATCAAACACGGTTTGTGCTAGCTCTTTGAAACTTGACACAATAAAGCAGTTTCCAGTTCTATCTCTATGGTTTGTTTGCTGTTGATGTCGCCCTAAGCAGAGACTGGCGAGAATCACTTTCATGGAAAGGGCCTGCCAAGCTTCCAAAAAACTACGAGTTGCCTGAAATCTCAGCAAACACTTTTTCACCCAATCTTGATGAAACTTGCAGGTAATGATCAGTACACCAATCCCCCTTGCCTCACCAAATTTCGTTCTTCTAGGTTAAACCGTTCGTTGGCTGTAACCGGTTTCATTTTGAGGTTTCACTCTGTTTTCTCCTATATGGATACATGTATTTGGAACTCTAAATAAAACACGGTTTGTGCTAGCTCTTTGAAACTTGACACAATAAAGCAGTTTCAAGTTCTATCTCTATGGTTTGTTTGCTGTTGATGTAGCCCTAAGCAGAGACTGGCGAGAATCACTTTCATGGAAAGGGCCTGCCAAGCTTCCAAAAAACTACGAGTTGCCTGAAATCTCAGCAAACACTTTTTCACCCAATCTTGATGAAACTTTCAGGTAATGATCACTACACCAATCCCACTAGGCTCGCCAAATTTCGTTCTTTTAGGTTAAACCGTTCGTTGGCAGTAACCGGTTTCATTTTGAGATTTCACTCTGTTTTCTCCTATAGGGATACATGTATTTGGAACTCTAAATCAAACACGGTTTGTGCTAGCTCTTTGAAACTTGACACAATAAAGCAGTTTCAAGTTCTATCTCTATGGTTTGTTTGCTGTTGATGTAGCCCTAAGCAGAGACTGGCGAGAATCACTTTCATGGAAAGGGCCTGCCAAGCTTCCAAAAAACTACGAGTTGCCTGAAATCTCAGCAAACACTTTTTCACCCAATCTTGATGAAACTTTCAGGTAATGATCAGTACACCACTCCCACTTGGCTCGCCAAATTTCGTTCTTCTAGGTTAAACCGTTCATTCGCAGTAACCGGTTTCATTTTGAGGTTTCACTCTGTTTTCTCCTATAGGGATACATGTATTTGGAACTCTAAATCAAACACGGTTTGTGCTAGCTCTTTGAAACTTGACACAATAAAGCAGTTTCAAGTTCTATCTCTATGGTTTGTTTGCTGTTGATGTCGCCCTAAGCAGAGACTTGTGAGAATCACTTTCATGGAAAGGGCCTGCCAAGCTTCCAAAAAACTATGAGTTGCCTGAAATCTCAGCAAACACTTTTTCACCCAATCTTGATGAAACTTTCAGGTAATGATCAGTACACCAATCCACCTTGCCTCACCAAATTTCGTTCTTCTAGGTTAAACCATTCGTTGGCTGTAACCGGTTTCATTTTGAGGTTTCACTCTGTTTTCTCCTATAGGGATGCATGTA
>NW_027524779.1:0-28084 GCF_052094955.1 Ictidomys tridecemlineatus
ACTGATACAGAGAGCAGAGGTTGGAGACTGGGGTGCAGAAAGACTGATACAGATTGCAGACGTTGGATACTGAGGTGCAGAAGGACTTTTACAGAGAGGAGAGGTTGGAGACAGGGGTTTCAAAGGATTCTTACAGAGAGCAGAGGATGGAGACTAGGGTGCAGAAGGAGTGTTACAGAGAGCAGAGTTTGGAGTTTGGGGTTCAGAAGAACTGTTACAGAACGCATAGGTTGTCGACTGTTGTTCAGAAGGCCTGTTACAGAGAGCAGAGTTTGGACATTAGGTTCAGAAGGATCCTTACAGAGAGCAGAGGTTGGAAACTGCCGTACAGGAGGACTGTTACAGAGAGCAGAGTTTGGAGACTGGTGTCCAGAAGGACCGTTGCAGAGAGCAGATTTGGGAGCCTGGGATGCAGAAGGATCGTTGCAGAGAGCAGAGGTTGGAGACAGAGGTGCAGAAGGATCGCTACAGAGAGCAGAGTCTGGAGACCGGGGTGCAGTAGGATAGTTTCAGAGAGCACAGGTTGGAGACTTTGGTGCAGAAGAAATGTTGCAGAGAGCAGAGGTTGGAGACTGGGGTGCAGAAGGACTGTAGCAGTGAGCAGAGGTTGGAGACTGTGGTGTAGAAGGACTGTTGCAGAGAGCAGACGTTGGAGACTTGATGCAGAAAGATTGTTGCAGAGAGCAGATGTTGGATACTGGAGTATAATAAGACGTTTGCAGAGAGCAGAGGTTGGAGACTGGGGTGCAGATGGACTGTTTCAGAGAGCAGAGTTTGGAGACTGAGGTGCAGAAGACCTGTTACAGAGAGCAGAGGTTGGAGACTGGGGTTCAGAAGGATTGTTACAGAAAGCACATTTTGGAGACTGGCATGCAGAAGGTTCTTTGCCGAGAGCAGAGGTTTCAGACTGAGGCTTAGAAGGACTGTTAAAGAGAGCAGAGGTTGGAATCTGAGGTGCAGAAGGACTGTTACAGAAAGCAGAGGTTGGCATTTGGGGTGCAGAAGGACAGTTATAGAGAGAAGAGGTTGGAGACGGTGGTACAGAAGGAATGTTAGAGAGAGCAGAGTTTGGAGACTTTGGTGAAGAAGGACCGTTGTAGAGAGCAGATGTTGAAGACTAGGGTGCAGAAGGACTGTTGAAGAGAGCAGACATTGGAGAATGTGATGCAGAAGGAACGTTTCAGAGAGCAGATGTTGGAGACAGGTTTGTAAAAAAATTTTTGCAGAATGAAGAGGTTGGAGACTGGGGTACAGAAGGACTGTTGCAGAGAGCAGAGGTTAGAGACTGAGATGCAGAAGGACTGTTAGAGAGCGGGGGTTTTAGACTGGGGTGCAGAATAACTGATACGGAAAGTAGAGTTTGGAGACTGGGGTGAAGAAGGACTGTTATAGTGAACAGTGTTTGGAGACTGGGGTGCAGAAGTAATATTACAGACAGTAGAGGTTGGAGACTGAGGTGCACAAGGACTGTTACAGACAGCAGAGGTTTTAGACTGGGGTGAAGCGAAACTAATACGGAAAGTAGAGTTTAGAGACTGGGGTGCAGAAGGACTGTTACAGAGAGCAGAGTCTTTAGACTGTGGTGCAGAAGTACAGCTGCAGAGAACAGAGGTTGAATACTAGGGTGCAAAAGGGCCATTGCAGAGAGATGAGGTTGGAGACTGAGGTGCAGAATGACTGTTACAGAGAACAAAGTTTGGAGAACGGGGTGCAGAAGGATCATACAGAGAGTAGACGTTGGAGACTGGGATGCAGCAGGATCGTTGCAGAGAGCAGACGTTAGAGACTGGGGTGTAGAAAGACTTTTGCAGAGAGCAGAGTTTGTAGACTGGGGTGCAGAAGGCCTGTTACAGAGAGCAGAGTTTGGAGACTGGCTTGCAGGAGACCTGTTACAGAGAGCAGATGTTGGAGTCTGGGGTGCAGAAGGATTGTTACAGATAGCACAGTTTGGAGACTGGTGTTTAAAAGGATTGTTGCAGAGAGCAGAAGTTTCAGACTAAGGCTTAGAAGGACTGTTACAGAGAGCAGAGTTTGGAAATTGGGGTGCAGAAGAAACGTTATAGAGAGAAGAGTTTGGAGACTGCCGTACAGAAGGATTGTTACAGAGAGCAGAGTTTGGAGACTGGGGTACAGAAAAATCATGCAGGGAGCAGAGGTGTCAAACTGAGGGGCAGAAAGACTGTTACAGAGAGCATTTTGGAGACTGAGGTGTAGAAGGACTGTTACAGAGAGCAGAGTTTGGAGATTGGGCTGCAGAAGGAATGTTGCAGAGAGCAGAGGTTAGAGACTAAGATGCAGAAGGACTGTTAGAGAGAGCAGAAGTTGGAGACTGGGGTGGAGAAGCACTGTAAACGAGAGCCGGTGTTTGTATCTAGGGTGCCGAAGGACTGTTGGAGAGAGCAGAGTTTGGAGACTGGGGTGCAGAAGAACTGTTGCGGAGAGCAGAGGTTGAAGACTGGGGTAAAGAAGGACTGTTACAGAGAGCAGAGTTTGGAGACAGCAGTGCAGAAGTATCTTACAGAGAGCAGAATTTGGAGACTGAGGTGCAGAAAGACTGTTGTAGAGATCAGAGGTTGGATACTAGGGTGCAGTAGGATCATTGCAGAGAGCAGAGGTTAAAGACTGGGGTGCAGAAGGATCATTGCAGAGAGCAGAGGTTGGAGACTTGCGTGCAGAAGGCCTGCTAAAGAGAGCAGATTTAGAGACTGGCATGCAGAAGGCCTGTTACAAAGAGGAGAGTTTGGAGACTGGGGTGCATAAGGACTGGTACAGAGAGCAGAGTTTGAAGAAAGGGTTGCTGAAGGATCTTACAGAGAGAAGAGATTGGAGACTAAAGTGCAGGCGGACTGTTACAGAGAGCAGTGGTTGGAGACTGGGGTGCAGAAGGATCTTGCAGAGTAGAGGTTTCAGTCTGAGGTGCAGAAGTACTATTACAGAGAGCAGAATTTGTAGATTGAGGTGTAGAAGGTCTGTTACGGAGAGCAGAGTTTGGAGACTTAGGTGCATAAGGACTGTTACAGAAAGCAGAGGTTGGAAATTGGGGTGCAGAAGTACCATTACAGAGAGCAGAGTTTGAAGACTAAGGTATAGAAGGAATGTTACAGAGAGCAGAGGTGGGAGACTTGGGTGCAGAAGGACTGTTACAGAAAGCACAGGTTGGAGACTGAGGTGAAGAAGGATAGACACAGAGAGCAGAGGTTGGAGACTGGGTTTCAGATGGACTGATAAAAAAAGCAGAGGTTGAAGACTGGGGAGAAGAAGGAATGTTACAGAGAGAAGAGGTTGAAGACAGCGGTGCAGAAGGATCTTACAGAGAGCACAATTTAGAGACTGAGGTGCAGAAGGACTGTTGTAGAGATCAGAGGTTGGAGACTGGGGTGCAGTAGAATCATTGCAGATAGCAGAGGTTAAAGACTAGGGTGCAGAAGGATCGTTGCAGAGAGCAGAGGTTGGAGACTTGCGTGCAACAGGCCTGCTAAAGAGAGCAGATTTTGGAGACTGAGGTGCAGAAAGACTGTTACAGAAAGCAGAGGTTGGAAATTGGGGTGCAGAAGGACCGTTACATAGAGCAGAGTTTGAAGACTACGGTATAGAAGGACTGTTAAAGAGAGAAGAGTTGGGAGACTTGGGTGCAGAAGGACTGTTACAGAAAGCACAGGTTGGAGATTGAGGTGAAGGATAGACACAGAGAGCAGAGGTTGGAGAATGGGGTTCAGAAGGCCTGATACAGAAAGCAGAGTTTGGAGACTGAGTTTTAGAAGGACCATTATAGAGAGCAGAGTTTGGTGAATGTGGTACAGAAGGACTGTTACAGAGAGCAGATATTGGAGACTGGGGAGCAGAAGGACTGTTGCAGATGACAGAGTTTGGAGACTGGGGTGCCGCAGGACCCTTGCAGAAAGCAGAGTTTGGCGACTAGGGTGGAGAAGGAATGTTAGAAAGACCAGAGTTTGGAAACTGGAGTGCAGAAAGATCTTACAGAGAGCAGAGGTTTGAGAATGTGGTGCAGAAGGACAGTTACAGAGAGCAGACGTTGAATACTGGGGTCCGGTAAGATCGTTGCAGAGAGCATAGTTTGCAGACTGGGGTGCAGAAGGCTTTTGCAGAGAGCAGAGGTTGAAGACTGAGGTGCAGAAGGACTGTTACAGAGAGCAGATGTTGGAGACTGGGGTTCAGATGGATATTACAGAGAGCAGATTACGGAGACTGAGGTGCAGAAGGATTGTAACAGACAGCAGAGTTAGGATACTGTGGTACAGGAGGTTCATTTCAGACAGCAGAGTTTTCAGACTGTGGTGCAGAAGGGCTGTTGCAGAGAGCAGATGTTGGAGACTGGGGTGTAGAAGGACTGTTTCCGAGAGCAGATGTTGGAGACTGGGGTGCAGAAGGACCGTTGCAGAGAACAGAGTTTGCAGACTGATGTGTAGCAGGACTGTTACAGAGAGCAGAGTTTGGAGACTGAACTGCAGAAGGACTGCTACAGAGAGCAGAGTTTGGAGACTGGGGTGTAGAAAGACTGTTGCAGAGAGCAGAGGTTGGAGACTGAACTGCAGAAGGACCGTTGCAGAGAGCAAAGTTTGGAGACTAAGATGCAGAAGGACACTTAGAGCAGAAGTTAGAGACTGGGCTGCAGAAGGACTGATACAGAAAGCAGAGACTCTAGAATTGGGTGCAGAAAAAATGTTACAGAGAGTAGAGTTTGGAGAATGCAATATAGAATGACTGTTGCAGAGAAAAGTATTTAGAGACTGAGATGCAGAAGGACTGCTGCAGAGAGCAGAGGTTGGAGACTGAGGTTCAGAAGTCCTGTTACATAGAACAGAGGTTGTAGACTGGGATGCAGAAGGATCGTTGCAAATAGCAGAGCTTGGAGACAGGGGTGCAGAAGGATCTTGCATAGAGCAGAAGTTAGAGACTGAGGTGCAGAAGGACTGTTGTAGAGATCAAAGGTTGGAGAATGGGGTGCAGTAGGATCATTGCAGAGAGCAGAGTTTGGAGACTTGGGTGCAGAAGGCCTGCTACAGAGAGCAGAGTATGGAGACTGGTGTGCAGAAGGCCTGCTATAGAGAGCAGAGTTTCGAGACTGGCGTGCAGAAGGCCTGTTACAGAGAGGAGAGGTTTGAGACTGGGGTTCAGAAAAACTGTTAAAGAGAGCAGAGTTTGGAGACTGGTTTGCTGAAAAAACTTACAGAGAGCAGATGTTGGAGACTGAGGTGCAGGTTCACTGTTACAGAAAACAGTGGTTGGAGACTGGGGTACAGAAGAATCATGGAGAGCAGAAGTTTCAGACTGAGGTGTAGAAGGACTGTTATAGAGAGAAGAGATTAGAGACTGATGTGAAGAAGGACTGTTACAGAAATCAGAGGTTGGAAATTGGGGTGCAGAAGGACCATTACAGAGAACAGAGTTTGGAGACTGCGGTATAGAAGGACTGTTACAGAGAGCAGAGGTTGGATACTGGGGTGCAGAAGGACTGTTACAGAAATCAGAGGTTGCATGGTAATGGAGGGAGATGCTCATTGTTATACTAAAGCACTCATAAGAGGTTGCGAGGGGAATGGGTAAATAAACAAGGAGAGAAGTGAAATACAGTAGATGGGGTAGAGAGACAAGATGGGAGGGGAGGGGGGGATAGTAGAGGATAGGAAAGGGAGCAAAATACAACAGATACTAATAGGGCATTATGTAAAAATGTGGATATGTAACAGATGTGATTCTGCAATCGGTATTTGGGGTAAAAATGGGAGTTCATAACCAACTTGAATCTAATGTATGAAACATGATATGTCAATAGCTTTGTAATATTTTGAACAACCAATAAAAAAAATAAAATAAATAAATAAATAAATAAATAAAAAGAAATCAGAGGTTGGAAATTGGGGTGCAGAAGGACCATTACAGAGAGCAGAGGTTGGAGACTGGGGTTCAGAAGGACTTATTCAAAAAGCAGAGTTTGGAGACTGGGTTGCAGAAGAACCGTTACAGACAGCAGAGGTTGGAAACTGCAATACATAGGGTCTGTGACAGAGAGCAGATCTCGGAGATAGGGGAGCAGAAGGACCGTTGCAGAAGACAGAGGTTTGAGACTGGGGTGGAGAAGAAATTTTACAGAGAGTAGAGTTTGAAAACTGAAGTGCAGAAAGATCTTACAGAGAGCAGAGGTTGGAGACTGTATTGCAGAAGGACTGTCTCAGAGAGCAGATGTTAGAGACTGGGGTCTGGAAGGTTCGTTGCAGAGAGCAGAGTTTGGAGACTAAGGTGCAGAAGGACTGTTGCAGAGAGCAGATGTTGGAGACTGGAGTGGAAAAGGACTGTTGTAGAGAGCAGATTTTAGAGACTGGGGTGCAGAAGGACTGTTACAGAGAGCAGAGGTTGGAGACTGTGGTTCAGATGGATGTTACAGAGATTTTGCAGACTGGGGTTCAAAAAAACAGTTGCAGAGAGCAGATGTTCGAGAATTGGGTGGAGAAGAATTGTTTTAGAGAGAGATGATGTTGGAGATTGGGGTGCAGAAGGCCTATTACAGAGAGCAGAGGTTGAAGACTGAGGTGCAGAAGGACTGTTTCAGAGATGAGAGGTTGGAGACTGGGGTTTAGTAGGATCATTGCAGAGAGCAGAGTTTGGAGACTTTTGTGCAGAAGGCCTGTTACAGAAAGGAGAGGTTTGAGACTGGGGTGCAGAAGGACTGTTATAGAGAGCAGTGTTTGGAGACTGAGTTTCTGAAGGATCTTACAGAGAGCAGAGGTTAAAGACTGAGCTGCATGTGGACTGTTTCAGACAGCAGTGGTTGGAGACTGGGGTGCAGAAGAATCGTGGAGAGCAGAGGTTTCAGACTGAGGTACAGGTGGACTTTTAAAGAGAGCAGTGATTGGAGACTGGGCTGTAGAAGGACTGTTACAGAGAGAAGAGTTTGGAGACTCAGGTGTAGAAAAAATGTTACAGGAAGCAGAGTTTGGAAATTAAGGTGCAGAAGGACCGTTACAGAGAGCAGAGTTTGGAGACTGGGGTATAGGACTGTTATCTAGAGCAGAGGTTGAAGACTATAGTGCAGAAGGACTCTTACATAGAGCATAGGTTGGAGAATTAGGTGCAAAGGATAGATACAGAGAGCAGATTTTGAAGACTGGGGTTCAGGCAGACTGATACAAAAAGCAGAGGTTGGAGACTGGGGTGTAGAAGGACCTTTACAAAGAGCAAAGGTTGGAGACTGCGAAACAGAAGGACTGTTACAGAGAACAGATATTGGAGACTGGGGAGCAGAAGGACTGTTGCAGAGAGCTGAGGTTGAAGACTGAGGTGGAGAAGGAATGTTATAGACAGCAGAGTTTGGAAACTAGAGTGTAGAAGGATCTTATAGAGAGCAGATTTTGGAGACTTTGGTGCAGAAGGACTGTTACTGAGAGCAGAAAACTGGGGTCCAGAAGGATCGATGCAGAGAGCAAAGTTTGGAGACTGGGGTGGAGAAGGAGTGTTGCAGAAATCAGATGTTGAAGCCTGGGGTGAAGAAGGAATGTTGCAGAGAGCAGATTTTAGAGACTGGGGTGCAGAAGGACTGTTACAGAGAGCATAGGTTGGAGACTGAGGTGCAGAAAGACTGTTACAAAGAGCATAGTTTGGAGATTTGGGTGTAGAAGGACTGTTACAGAGAGCATAGGTTGGATACTGGGGTTCAGATGGATCTTACAGAGATCAGAGTTTGGACACTGGGGTTCAAAACGACTGTTGCAGACAGCAGATGTTGAAGACGGGGGTGGAGGAGAATCATTGCAGAGAGAAGAGGTTTGAGACTTGGGTGCAGAAAGTCTGTTACAAAGAGAAAAGTTTGGAGACTGGGTTGCAAAAGTCCTGTTACAGAGAGCAGAAGTAGAAGACTGTTGTGCAGAACGACAGGTACAAAGTGCAGAGTTTAAAGACTGGGTTGCAGAAGGATCTTATAGAGAGCAGAGTTGGGAGACTGAGGTGCAGAAGAACTGTTACAGAGAGCCGAGGTAGGAGACTGGGGTGCAGAAGGGTCGTTGCAGAGAGCAGAGTTTTAAGACTGAGGTGCAGAAGGACTGTTGCAGAGAGCAGATGTTGGAAACTAGTGTGCAGAGGGACTGTTGTAGAGAGCAGAGGTTTTAGACTAGGGTGGAAAAGTCCTGTTACAGAGAGCAGAGGTTGGAGACTCGGGTGCAGAAGGACTGTTACAGAGAGAAGAGGTTGGATACTGGTGTGCAGAAGCATCTTACAGAGAGCAGAATTTGGAGACTGAGTTGCAGATGGACTGTCGCAGAGATCAGAGGTTGGAGACTGGGTTGCAGAAGGATCGTTGCGGAGAGCACATTATGGAGACTGGGGTGCAGAAGGCCTGATACAGAGAGCAGAGTTGGGAGACTGGGATCCAGAAGGCCTGTTACAGAGAACAGAGGTTGGAGACTGGGGTACAGAAGGACTGTTATCGAGAGCAGAGTTTGAAGACTGGGTTGCTGAAGGATCTTATGGAGAGAAGAGGTTAGAGACTGAGGTGAAGGTGGACTTTTACAGAAAGCAGTGGTTGGAGACTGAGGTGCAGAAGGACCACGCAGAGAGGAGTGGTGTCAGACTGAGGTGCAGAAGAACTGTTACAGAGAGCAGAGGTTTCAGACTGAGGTGTAGAAGTACTGTTAGATACAGCAGAGTTTGGAGACTGAGGTGCAGAAGGACTGTTACAGAAAGCAGAGGTTGGAAATTGGGGTGAAGAAAGACCGTTACAAAGACCAGAGTTTGGAGACTGCTGTATAGAAAAACTGTTACAGAGAGCAGAGGTTGGAGAATGGGGTGTAGAAGGAATGTTACAGAGAGCACAGGTTGAAGATTGAGGTGCAGAAGGATAGATACAGAGAGCAGAGTTTTGAGACTTGTGTTCAGAAGGACTGTTATAGAGAACAGTGTTTGGAGACTGGGGTTCAGAAGAATCGTGCAGAGAGCAGAGGTGTCAGACTGAAATGCAGAAGGACTGTTACAGAGAGCAGATGTTGGAGACTGAGGTGTACAAAGACTGTTACAGAGAGCAGAGTTTGGAGACTGAGGTGCAGAAGGACTGTTACAGAAAGAAATGGTTGGAAATTGGTGTGCAGAAGGACCCTAACAGAGACCAGAGTTTGGAGACTGCGGTATAGAAAAACTGTAACAGAGAGCAGAGGTTGAAGACTGAGGTGCAGAATAATAGATACAGAGAGCAGAGTTTTGAGACTGGGTTTTAAAAGGATCCTACAGAGAGCAGAGGTTGGAGAGTGAAGTGCAGAAGGACTTTTACAGAGAGTAGAGGTTGGAGACTGAGGTGCAGAAGGACCGTTGCAGAGAACAGAGTTTGGAGACTGAGGTGCAGAAGGATTGTTACAGAGAGCAGAGTTTGGAGACTGGGGTGCAGAAGGACTGTTGCATAGAGCAGAGGATGCAGCCTGGGCTGCAGTAGAAATGTTACAGAGAGCAGAGGTTAGAGACTGAGGTGCAGACGGACTCTTAGAGAGAGCAGAAGTTGGAGACTGGGGTGGAGAAGGACTGTTGCAGAGAGCAGAGGTTAATGACTGAGGTGCGAAATCTTGTTACATAGAGCAGAGGATGGACACTGGGTTGCAGAAGGATCGTTGAAATAAGCCGAGCTTGGAGACAGGGGTGCAGAAGGATCTTACAGAGAGCAGAATTTGGAGACTGAGTTGCAGAAGGACTGTTGTAGTAATCAGATGTTGGAGACTGGGGTGCAGTAGGATCATTGCTTAGAGCATAAGTTGGAGACTGGGGTGCAGAAGGGTCGTTGCAGAGAGCAGAGGTTGGAGACTGGGATGCAGAAGGCCTGCTACAGAGAGCAGACTTTTGAGACTCTCGTGCAGAAGGCCTGTTACAGAGAGAAGAGGTTGGAGACTGGGGTGCAGAAGGACTATTATAGAGAGCAGAGTTTGGAGACTGAGTTTCCGAAGGATCTTACAGAGAGCAGAGGTTTGACTGAGGTGCAGGTGGATTTTTACAGAGAGTAGTGGTTGGAGACTGGGGTGCAGAAGGATCGTTCAGAGAGCAGAGGTGTCAGACTGAGGTGCAGATGGACTGTTAGAGTGAGAAGAGGTTAGAGACTGAGTTATAGAAAAACTGTTACAGAGATCAGAGTTCGCAGACTGAGGTGCAGAAGGACTGGTACAGAAAGAAGTGGTTGGAAATTGGGGTGCAAAAGGACCGTAAGAAAGACCAGAGTTTGGAGACTGCAGTATAGAAAAACTGTAACACATAGCAGAAGTTGGAGACTCAGTTGCAGAAGGATAGATACAGAGAGCAGAGGTTTGAGACTGGAATTCAGAAGGACAGATACAGAAAGCAGAGTTTGGAGACTGGGGTGCAGAAGGACCATTACCGAGAGCAGAGGTTGGAGACAGCGGTAAATAAGGATTGTTACAGAGAGCAGAGGTTGAAGACTGGGGTGCAGAAGAACTGTTGCAGAGAGCAGAGGTTGGAGAGTGAAGTGCAGAAGGACAGTTGCAGAGAACAGAGTTTGGAGACTAGGGTGCTGAGGGATTGTTATAGAGAGCAGAGTTTGGAGACTGGGTGCAGAAGGACGGTTCCAGAGAGCAGAGGTTGGAGACTGGGGAGCTGAAGGACTGTTGCAGAGGACAGAGGTTGGAGACCTGGGTGTTGCAGGATTTTGCAGAAAGCAGAGGTTAAAGAATGGGGTGAAGAAGGAATGTTACAGACAGCAGAGTTTGGATACTGGAGTGAAGAAGCATCTTACAGAGAGCAGAGGTTGGATACTTTGGTGCAGAAGGACTGTTA
This sequence comes from Ictidomys tridecemlineatus, assembly GCF_052094955.1. Lineage (NCBI taxonomy): Eukaryota > Metazoa > Chordata > Mammalia > Rodentia > Sciuridae > Ictidomys > Ictidomys tridecemlineatus. Next base: position 10,777 of record NW_027524779.1, read on the forward strand.
AAGAGAGCAGAGGTTGGAGGCTATTGTGCAGAAGAACTCTTTCAGAGAGAAGATATTGGAGACTGGGGTCCAGAAGGATCATTGCACAGAGCAGAGTTTGGAGACTGGAGTGAAGAAGGACTGTTACAGAGAGAAGACTTTGGAGACTGTTGTGCGGCACGACTGTTGCAGACAGCAGATGATGGAGACTGGGGTGGAGAGGAATCGTTGCAGAGAGAAGAGGTTGGAGACTGTTGTGCAGAAGGACTGTTACAGAGTGCAGAGTTTAAATACTTGGTATCAAAAGTATCTTACAGAGAGCAGATTTGGCAAACTGAGGTGCAGAAGTACTGTTAGGGAGAGCAGAGGTAAGAGACTGAGGTGCAGAAGGACTGTTACAGAGAGCAGAGTTTAGATACAGGGGTGCAGAAGCATCTTACAGAGAGCAGAATTTGGAGACTTAGGTGCAGAAGGACTGTTGCAGAGATCAGAAGTTGGAGAGTGGGGTGCAGTTGGATCTTTGCAGAGAGCATATTTTGGAGACTGGGGTGCAGAAGGCCTGCTACAGAGAGAAGAGTTCGGAGACTGGATGGAGAAGGCCTGTTACAGAGAGGAGATGTTGGAGACTGAGGTGCAGGTGGACTGTTACAGAGAGCAGTGTTTGGAGACTGGGGTGCAGAAGGATCGTGCAGACAGCAGAGGTTGGAGACTGAGGTGCAGAAGGACTGTTACAGAAAGCAGAGGTTGGAAATTGGGGTGCAGAAGGACCTTTAAAGAGACCAGAGTTTTGTGTCTGCGGGATAGAAAAACTGTTACAGAGAGCAGAGTTTGGAGACTTGGGTGCAGAAGGAATGTTACAGAGAGAACAGGTTGGAGACTGAGGTGCAGAAGGATAGATACAGAGAGTATAGTTTTGAGACTTGGGTTAAGAAGGACTGTTACAGAGAGCAGATGTTGGAGACTGGGGAGAAGAAGGACTGTTGCAGAGGACAGAGTTTGGAGACTGGGGTGCCGCAGAACACTTGCAGAAAGCAGAGGTTAAATACTGCGGTGAAGAAGGAATGTTACAGAGAGAAGAATTTGGAAACTGGAGAACTGGTTGGAGACTGAGGTGCAGAAGGATCTTACAGAGAGCAGAGTTTGGAGACTGTGGTGCAGAAGGACTGTTGCAAACAGCAGAGATTGGAGACTGAGGTGCAGAAGTCCTGTTACATAGAGCAGAGCTAGAAGAAAGGGGTGCAGAAGGATCTTACAGAGAGCAGAATGTGGAGACTGAGGTGAAGAAGGACTATTGTAGACATCAGAGTTTGAAGACTGGGGTGCAGTAGGATCATTGCAGAGAGCAGAGTTTGGAGACTGTGGTTCAGAAGTATCGTTGCAAAGAGCAGAGTTTTGAGACTAGCGTGCAGAAGGCCAGTTACAGAGAGGAGAGTTTGAAGACTGGGGTGCAGAAAGACTGTTATACAGAGCAGTGTTTGGAGACTGGGTTGCTGAAGGATCTTACACAGAGCAGAGGTTGGAGACTGAGGTGCAGGTAGACGGTTACAGAGAGCAAAGGTTGGGGACTGAGGTGTAGAAGGACTGTTACAGAGAGGAGAGTTTGGAGACTCAAGTGCAGAAGGACTGTTACAGAAAGCAGAGTTTCAAAATTGGGCTGCAGAAAGAACATTACAGAGACAGAGGTTGGAGACTGCGGTATAGGTCTGTTACGGAGAGCAGAGATTGGAGACTGGGGTGCAGAAGGACTCTTACATAGAGCACAGTTTAGAGACTAAGGTGCAGAAAGATAGATACAAAGAACAGAGGTTGGAGACAGACTGATACAGAAAGCAGAGATAGATACTGGGTTGTAGAAGGATTGTTACAAAGAGCAGAGGTTAAAGACTGCGGTAAAGAAGGACTGTTACAGAGAGCAGATCTCAATTCTGGGGAGCAGAAAAACTGTTGCAGAGGACAGAGTTTGGAGACTGGGGTGGAGAAGGAATGTTACAGAGAGCAGAGTTTGGAAACTGGAGTGCAGAAAGATCTTACAAAGGGCAGAGGTCGGAGACTGTGGTGCAGAAGGACTGTTGCAAATAGCAGACATTAGAGACTGGGTTCCAGAAGAATCGTTCAAGAGAGCAGATTTTAGAACCTGGGGTGTAGAAGGACTGTTACACAGAGCAGAGGTTGGAGACTGAGGTGCAGAAGGACTTTTAGAGAGAGCAGAGTTTGGAGACTGGGATGCAGAAGGACTGTTACACAGAGTAGAGTTTTGAGACTGGCGTTCAGATGGATCTTAAGGAGAGCAGAGTTTGGAGACTGGGGTTCAAAAGAAATGTTGCAGAGATCAGATGTTGGAGAGGAAGGTGGAGAAGAATTGTTGCTTAGAGAAGAGGTTAATGACTGGGGTGCAGAATGTCTGTTACAGAGAGCAGAGGTTGGAGACTGTTGTGCAGAAGGACTGTTACAAAGAGCACAGGTTGGAGACTGGGGTGCAGAAGGGTCGTTGCAGAGAGCAGGGTTTTGAGACTGAGGTGCAGAAGAACTGTTTTAGAAAGCAGATGTTGGAGACTGGGGCACAGAAGGACTGTTGCAGAGAGCAGATTTTGGTAACACGGGTGCAGAAGGACTGTTGTAGAGAGCAGAGGTGGAGACTGGGGTGCAGAAAGACTTTTACAGAGAGCACAAGTTGGAGACTTGGAATCAGAAGTTCTGTTACTGAGAGCAGAGGTTGCATACAGGGGTGCAGAAGAATGATACAGAGAGCATAATTTGGAGACTCAGGTGCAGTAGGACAGTTGCAGAGTTTAGAGGTTTGAGACTGATGTGAAGGAGGATCATTGCAGAGAGCAGATGTTGGAGACTGGGGTGCAGAAGGATCTTTGCAGAGAGCAGAGTATGGAGACTGGTGTGCAGAAGGCCTGCTATAGAGTGCAGAGTTTCGAGACTGGCGTGCAGAAGGCCTGTTACAGAGAGGAGAGGTTTGAGACTGGGGTTCAGAAAAACTGTTAAAGAGAGCAGAGTTTGGAGACTGTGTTGCTGAAAGATCTTACAGCGAGCAGAGGTTGGAGACTGAGGTGCAGGTGGACTGTTACAGAGAGCAGTGTTTGGAGACTGGGGTGCAGAAGAATAGTGAAGAGAGCACAGGTGTCAGACTGAGGTTCAGTAGAACTGTTACAGAGAGCAGAGTTTGGAGACCGAGGTGTAGAAGCACTGTTACAGAGAGCAGAGTTTGGAGACTGAGGTGCAGAAGGACTGTTACAGAAAGCAGAGGTTGGAAATTGGGGTGCAGAAGGACCGTTATAGAGACCAGACTTTGGAATAAAAACTGTTACAGAGAGCAGAGATTGGAGACTGGGATGCAGAAAGAATATTACAGAGAGCACAGGTTGGAGAGTGAAGTGTAGGAGGATAGACACAGAGAGCAGAGGTTTGAGACTGAGGTTCAAAAGGACTGATACAGAAAGAGAGACTGGGGTGCTGAAAGACCCTTATGGAGAGCAGAGTTTGGACACTGGGGATCACAAGGACTTTTGCAGAGGACAGAGGTTGGAGACTAGGGTGCCGCAGAACACTTGCAGAAGGCAGAGGTTAAAGACTTGGATGGAGAAGGAATGTTACAGAGAGCAGAGTTCGGAAACTTTAGTGAAGAAGTATCTTACAGAGAGCTAAATTTGGCGACTGTGGTGCAGATGGAGTGATACAGTAAGCAGAGTTTGGAGACTTGGGTGCAGACAGACTGTTGCTGAGAGCAGAGTTTGTAGACTGAGGTGAAGAAGCACTATTACAGAGAGCAGAGGTCGGAGAATGGGGTGCAAAAGGCCTGTTACAGAGAGCAGAAGTTGGAGACTGGTGTTCAGAAGGATTGTTACAGAGAGCAAAGTTTTGAGACTGGGGTGCAGAAGGATCCTTGCAGAGAACAAAGTTTTCAGACTGAAGTGCAGAAGGACTGTTGCAGAGAGCACAGTTTGGAGACTGAGGTGCAGAAGGAGTGTTACACAGAGCAGAGACAGGAAACTTGGGTGCAAAAGGACTGAAACATAGAGCATATTTTTGAGAGTGCACTACAGGAGGACTGTTACATTGAGCAGAGGTGGGAGACTAGGGTGGAGAAGGACTGTTGAAGAGAGCAGAGGAAGGACACTGGCGTGCAGAAGGATCTTTGTGGATATCAGAGTATTGAGACTGGTGTTCAGAAGGACTGTTACAGAGAACAGAGTTTTGAGAAAGGGTTCATAAGGATTGTTACAGAGGACAGAGTTTGGATACTGGGTTGCAGAAGAATCTTACAAAGAGCAAATGTTGGAGACTGAGGTGCAGAATGACTGTTACAGAGAGTAGAGGTTAGAGACTGAGGTGCAGAAGGACTGTTGCAGAGAGCAGATGTTAGAGACTGGGGTGCAGAAGGACTTTTTCAGAGAGCAGATGTTGGAGACTGAGGTACAGAAGGATTGTTACAGAGAGCAGAGGTTGAATACTGGGGTTCAGAAAGACCATTGCAGAGATCAGAGTTTGGGAACTCAGGTGAAGAAGGATCGTTGCAGAGAGCAGAGTTTTCAGACTGAGGTGCAGAAGGACTGTTGCAGAGAGCAGATGTTGGAGACTAAGGTGCAGAAGGACTGTTGTAGATAGCAGAGGTTTGAGACTGTGGTGCAGAACGAATGTTGCAGGGACCAGAATTTGAGACAGTGGTGCTTAAGGACTGTTGCAGAGAGCAGAGGTTAAAGACTGAGATGCAGAAGGACTGTTACAGAGACTAGAGGTTGGAGACTGATGTACAGAATGATTGTTACAGAGAGCAGAGGTTGGAGACTGGGGTGCAGAAGGACTTTTGCAGGCATCAGAGGTTGGAAGCTGGGGTGCAGAAAGACTGCTGCAGAGATCAGAGGTTGGAGACTGGGGTGCAGAAGGACCGTTACAGAGAGCAGAGTTTTGAGACTGTGGTACAGAAGGACTGTTACAGAGAGCAGAGTTTGGATACTGGGGTGTAGAAGGACTGATGCAGAGAACAGAGTTTGGAGACTGGGGTTTAGACGGACCATTTCAGAGATCAGAGGTTGGAGACTCAGGTGCAGTAGAATTGTTACAGGAAGCAGAGGTAGGATACTGGTTGCAAAAGAACTGATACAGAAAGCATAGGTTGGAGAATGGGGTTCAGAAGGCTTGTTACAGAGAGCAGCTGTTGGAGACTGAGGTGCTGAAGGCTCATTACAGAGAGCAGAGGTTTGAGACTGAGGTGCAGTAGGACTGTTACAGAGAGGAGCGATTGGAGACTGGGGTGCAGAAGGATTCTTACAGAGAGTGGTGGATGGAGACTGTGGTGCAGACGCAGTGTTACAGAGAGCAGAGGATGGAGACGGGTGCAGAAGGAGCGTTACAGAGAGCAGAGTTTGTAGATTGGTGACCAGAAGAACTGTTACAGAGAGCAGATGTTGGAGAATGGGGTGAAGAAGGTCTGTTTCAGAGAGCAGAGTTTGGAGACTGAGGTGCAGTAAGATTGTTACAGAGAGCAGAGATTGAAGACTGGAGTGCAGAAGGCCTGTTACAGAGAACTATGTTTGGAGACTTAGGTGAAGAAGAATTTTACAGAGAGCAGAGTTTGGACACTGATGTGCACAAGGACTGTTACAGAGAGCAGAGCTTGGAGACTGGGGTGCAGAAAAACTTTTGCAGAGAGGAGAGGTTGGAGACTTAGATGCATAAGGATCACTACAGTGAGCAGAGGTTAGAGACCGGGGTGCAGCAGGACAGTTTGAGAGAGCACTGGTTGGAGACTGGGGTGCAGAAAAAATGTTGCAGAGAGCAGAGGTTTGAGACTGGGGTGAAGAAGGACTGTAGCGGAGAGCAGAGGTTTGAGACTGGGGTGCAGTAGGATCGTTGTAGAGAGCAGAGTTTGGAGACTGGGGTGTAGAAGAAATTTTGCAGAGAGAAGAGCTTGGAGAATGGGTGCAGAAAAACTGTTGCAGAGAGCAGAGGTTGAAGACTAAGGTGCAGAAAGACTTTTACGGAAAGCAGATGTTGGAGACTGGGGTGCAGAATAACTGATATGGAAAGTAAATTTTGGAGTCTCGGGTGCAGAAGGACTGTTACAGAGAGCAGAGGTTGGAGACTGGGGGGTAGAAGGCCTGTTACAGAGAGCAGATTTTGGAGCCTGAGGTGCAGAAGGATTGGTACAGAGAGGAGAGGTTGGCGACTGAGGTGCAGAAGTACTGTTACAGAGAGCAGAGGTTCGGAACTGGGGTGCAGAATTATCGTTGCAGAGAACAGATGTTGGAACCTGAGGTGCAGAAGGATCGTTGCAGAGATTAGAGTTTGGGGATTGAGGTGCAGAAGGATCTTTACCGAGAGCAGAGGTTGGATACTGGGGTCAGGAACAATGTTACAGAAAGCACAGTTCAGAGACTGGGAGCAGAAGAAATTTTGCAGAGAGCAGAGGTTAGAACTGGCGTGCAGAAGGACTATTGCAGTGAACAAATTTAGAGATGGAGGTGCAGGAGAACTGATACAGACAGCAGAGGTTTGAGACTGAGGTCCAGAAGGATTGTAACAGACATCAGAGTGTGGAGACTGGGAAGCAGAATGAGTGTTACAGAGAGCAGAATTTTGAGATTGGGGTGAAAAAGAAATGTTACCGAGAGCAGAGGTTGAAGACTGGGGTGCAGAAGGACTGTTGCAGAGATCAGAGTTTGGAGAATGATGTGCAGAAAGACTGTTACAGAGAGCAGAGGTTGAAAATTGGGGGAAAGAAGGACCGTTGCACAGAGCAGAGCTTGGAGCTTGGAGAGAAGAAGGATCATTGCAGAGAGCAGATGTTTCAGACTGCGGTGCATAAGGACTATTAAAGAGAGCAGAGGTTGAAGACTGAGGTGCAGAAAGATCATTTCTGAGTGCAGAGGTTTGAATCTGGGGTGCAGAAGCACTGTTACAGATTGCAGAACTTGGAGACTGAGGTGCAGAAGGACTTTTACAAAGAGGAGAAGTTGGAGACTGGGGTGCAAAAGGATTCTTACAGCGAGCAGAGAATAGAGACTGGGGTGCTGAAGGATCGTTGCAGAGAGCAGAGGTTGGAAAATGAGGTGCAGAAGGATTTTACAGAGAGCAGAGTTTGGAGACTGATGTGCAGAAGGACTGTTGCAGAGAGCAGAGGTTGGAGACTGAGGTGCAGAATGATCATTTCAGAGTAAAGGTCTTAGACTGGGGTGAAGAAGGCGTGTTACAGAGAGCAGAGTTTGGAGACTGGGGTGCTTAAGGCCTGTTACGAACAGCAGAGGTTGGAGACTGGGGTGCAGAAGGATGTTACAGATATCACAGTTGTAGACTGTTGTGCAGAATGATACTATAGAGCAGAGTTTGGAGACTGAGGTGCAGAAGGACTGTTACAGAGAGCAGAGTTTGGAGACTTGGTTGCAGAATGACTGTTGCAGAGAGCAGAGTTTTCAGACATAGGTGCAGAAGGACAGTTGCAGAGAGTAGATGTTCGAGAGTGTGTTGCAAAAGGACTCTTTCAGAGAGCAGAACTTGGAGACTGGGATGCAGAAGAATTCTTGCAGGGAGCAGAGGTTGGATACTGGGGTGCAGAAGGCCTGTTACAGATATCACAGTTTGGAGACTGGTGTGCAAAACGATATTATAGAGAGCAGAGTTTGGAGACTGAGGTGCAGAAGGACTGTTACAGAGAGAAGAGTTTGGAGACTGGGTTGCAGAATGATTGTTGTAGAGAGCAGAGTTTTCAGACTTAGGTGCAGAAGGACTGTTGCAGAGAGCAGATGTTCGAGAGTGTGTTACAGAAGGAATCTTTCAGAGAGCAGAACTTGGAGACTGGGGTGCAGAAGGATTCTTGCAGGGAGCAGAGGTTGGACACTGGGGTGCAGAAGGCCTGTTTCAGATATCACAGTTTGGAGACTGGTGTGCAGAACGATATTATAGAGAGCAGAGTTTGGAGACTGAGGTGCAGAAGGACTGTTACAGAGAGCAGAGTTTGGAGACTGGGTTGCAGAATGATTGTTGTAGAGAGCAGAGTTTTCAGACTTAGGTGCAGAAGGACTGTTGCAGAGAACAGATGTTCGAGAGTGGGGTGCAGAAGGACTCTTTAAGAGAGCAGAACTCGGAGACTGGGGTGCAGAAGTTTTTTTGCAGAGAGCAGAGGTTGGAGACTGAGGTGCAGAAGGCCTGTTACAGATACCTCAGTTTGGAGACTGGTGTGCAGAAGGATATTATAGAGAGCAGAGTTTTGAGACTGAGGTATAGAAGGACTGTTACAGAGAGCAGAGGTTGGAGACTGGGGTGCACAATGATTGTTTCAGAGAGCAGAGTTTTCAGACTGAGGTGCAAATTGACTATTGCAGAGAGCAGATGTTCGAGACTGGGGTGCAGAAAGAGTGTTTCAGAGAGCAGTACTTGGAGACTGGGGTGGAGAAGGATTGTTGCAGCGAGCAGTGGTTGTAGACTGGGGTGCAGAAGGACTGTTATAGAGAGCAGAGGTTTTAGACTGGGGTGCAGAAGGCCTGGTACAGAGAGCAGAGCTTTTACACTGTGGTGCAGAATGATTTCTGATAGCTGGTGAGCCTCCTTCTGGACAACTTCTCTTCCGCACAGTCTATCAGGCCCTCTCTTCTCACCCTGCTCTCTTTTGGCTTTGTGAGCAACTGTGACTTCCACAGTCACTCTAAGCAATGACTCCCAGGCCTATCTTCTGGGAACCTGTCCTGCTGCCTCCTGGAATCTCCTTGGGGAGATTCCGCAGGTACCCAGACTCCAGGCCTAACCTCCTTTCCTCCTTTCCTCTCTCAAGACACGCTCCTTCTCATTTTTTTTTATGTTTTAATGAGTGATCCCACTGCCACTCAGCTACCCCACAGACCAGGTGCCCTCTTGTGTCCTCGTCACCAGGACTTTAAAGTGCTCCACTCAGGGCTCCTCTTCAGAGCTTTTCCCCAAGCTCCAAATGTCACATTTTCAGTTACCAGATATTTCTTTTTAATCTTGTTTTGGCACCTGATTACTCTCCCTGACTACATGAAGGTATTCTAACCAAAGCAGATGGACTGTAGAGACTATTGTGACTTAGAAATAATGTATCCCCCCACCAAAAGCTCAGGGTCAGCCACAGTAACAGTGTTCAGAGGTAAAATGATTAGACTGTGAGACATGTGACCTAATCTGTGGATCCACCCATTTTGTGGGTTAATTATCTGAAAGGCCCACTGTACTGAGAGGAATGTGGGCAGGAGGAGTGTTGCTGGGGACATGCCCTGGGGAATCACATCTTGTCTTCTGCGAACTGTCTTCTTCTGTCTCCTCAGCCGCCCCAACATTCTTGCTGCCATGAGCTAGGGACGCTTCCCCCCTTCCACCTTGGCGTCCCACCTCATCTCAGGCCAGAAGCAATGGGTCAGCTGGCCCCAGACCAAACCTCCAAGCCAGGAGGCCAGAGTGCATCTCCCCCTCCGGGTTGTTCTGGTCAGGCCTGTGGTAACTGTGGCAACCTTGGACTGACCCAGGTAGTAGGTGTTATGAGTGGATTAAACCCACAACCGTTTCCTAAATCCACAGATTCTGTCATTTTCAGAGCTCACGCCCTTTCCTTCTGGATGGCCTGTTTACAGCCTGCCCTCACCTAGAATGTGGTCTACTAGTGATTATTGAGATTCTTAAGCTGTTCTGATCCTGCCCATTTGCACACCACAGCTAGCTCCTAGACAGCCAGACCCATGGACCTCCTTCTGCCAACTGAGGAGAGAAGAGAGATTTTCTGAGGACCCTGTTAAAAGTCCACTCTTATTTTTTTTTAAAGACCACACTGAGAGGGCATGTTTAAGGCAGTCCTTCACATGCATCTTTGAAAAATCAGACTCACAATGATTTTTGTGATTATCTCCCAGGATCCAATAACCACCGCTCTACTCCCTACTTCTCTGAGATCAACTTTTTAGCTTCCACAAAGAAGTGAAAAACTGCTATTTCTCTTTATGTGTCTGGCTTATTTCACTTAATATAATTTCTCCCATGAGGTAGTTTTAAATAGAAACTGCACAACAAATTCTTTTATGTCAGATTTAAATTTTATTCTGAAGAGATAATTCGAAATGGTCACATATGTTTATGTAGGAAAATGTTCATTAAAATATTTATAGGACTGGAGATGACCTGAATGTTTAGCCAAAGGGGAGAGATTAAGTTTATTTAAGAGAGATGTAAGTTTATTGATCATCTCAATAGATGCAGAAAAAGCATTTAACAAAATATAGCACCCCTACCTGTCAAAAGAGAAGAAACACTAGGGACAGAAGGAACTTTGTAAAAGCAATGTAAAAGCTATCTATGCTAAATCCAAGGCAGCATTATTCTAAGTGTAGAAAGGTTGAAAGCATTTACTCTAAAAACTGGAAGCAGACAGGGTGCCCCCTCTTTCACCATTTCTATTCAACTTTATCCTTGAAATTGCCAGAGCCATTGGACAAAAGAAAGAAATTAAAGGTATACAAATAGGTCAAGAAGAATTCAAATCTCACTCTTTGCTGATAGGATCATGTCATCTTCTTAAATTTTTTATTAGAGAATAATAGTTATACATAGAAGTTGGGTTGATTTGGAAAAGATCCTACGTGCATGGAATCTTATTTACTCCATTCAGTCCCCACCCCCCATCTCCCTCCCTTTCCCGACCCCATTCTCCTTTCTCTACTGATCTTTCTTTGGGTCACTTATCTGTTAATTTCTGACTGGTGCTTTCTACATATACATACAGGTGCAGTCCCCTGTGGTAGACTTCCATGTGCACATAACATGATCTGCGTAAAGTCTTTTCACATTTCCTCTCTACCCAAACCTCTCCGCCCTCTCATTCTCCTTCTACTCCACTGGTCTTGCCTGTATACTTAAGACAGCCAGTCCAACCCCATTTCATCAACTTGTTTCCTCTATTTTGCTCTGCCCTGATAATTTCAGCATTGTACAGGAATAGTTAACTTCTGCCTTCCTGAACACAGAGATCAAGATTGATGTAAAACGAGAAAACTCTACATTGGAAAACACTGAAGGCAACACCAACTGCTTCTGCAGATAATGACTCTTCTTTGTAAATGTTTTTCTTAACATTTGCAATGAAAATGAACTTCTCAAAAAATCCTATGTTTACATAAAAGGACAACAGGAGACAGAGATTACTGAGACAGTGAGAAATGACCTCACACCATGATGAGGTCGAATGGCTTTCTGTTGGCTTCTAGCAATTCTCTGGTTACTCCCACCCACAATCACCCCTGAAAAATGTGTGCGGCTCCATGGGTCTGATTCCTTGAGACTAGTCCCACAGGTTACCAGTCTTCAGGCTGCTTTTCATTCGATATTATTTGCCATGTTGCTGCAGATTAACAAGCCTGTTTGGGGTGCTCTCAGTCCATTTTCATCATGGTCTCTTTTTCTCTGTTTTTTAGCTATGACGTCATTGGAAATGAGCAATCAATCATTTGTTACTGAATTAATCTTCTTGAGATTTTCCAGCCACTCCAACCTACAGGGCTGGTTCTTCCTGCTCTTTCTGGTCATTTATCTGACCACTCTCCTGGGGAACATGCTCATAATAGTGGCCCCCAGGGTCAGTCCTGCTCTCCACACTCCAATGTACTTTTTCCACAGCAATTTGAGCTTCTTGGCCGTCTGCTACACATCCACCACCCTCCCAGTACTGCTGCTGAACTTCTTCTGGGAGAAGAAGGCCATTTCTTATGAGGGCTGCCTTTCCCAGATCTTTTTCTTGGTGACAAGTGCTGGCACAGAAGGTGCCTTACTGGCTGTTTGGCCAGTATGACTGCTGTGTGGCCACCTGCCGTTCTCCTCAGTACCCAGTCATCATGAGTGTGAAAGTCTGTGTCAGCCTGGTGACTGAGTCCTGGCTGTGTGGGCTGGTGAATTTGGTCACACACACGGTGCTGGCCATCACACTCACTCTGTGTGGGCCCCACCAGATCAGCCACTTTCTCTGTGACACTCCATTGCTCCTGAAGCTCTCCTGCTCAGACACCTCTGTCAATAAGTCTGCGCTCCACGTTGTCAGTGCCACCATGCGCCTGAGCCCCTGCCTCTTCACTGCAGGCTCCTACACACTCATCATGGCGGCCATCCTGGGGATTCCCTCTTCCCAGGGCAGAAGAAATGCCTTCTCCACCTGTGCGTCCCCCCTCACTGTCGTGGTGGTCTTCTATGGAACAGCCAACTTCCACTATGACAGGCCCAGAGAAGGCTGGACACGGACACCCTGGTCTCTGTGTTATTCTGAGTGGTGACCCCCATGTTGAAGCCCATCATTTACAGCCTGAGAAGCAATGAGGTCCACAGTGCCCTGAGGAAGCTTGCTGGGAGACAGACTGTATAGTGAGATTGCAACTAGATGATGGTTTCATTCTAGGAAATGTCTTAGTTGTAGAAATATGTGAACTCTTCAGCAGCAATTACAAGAGCGCTCTCTCTATACACAGTGTCTCATGACCACTGTGGTGCCCCTCCAACCAGGGGAAGCACACTGTGCTAAGTATGTGACACATTTTGACCTAACCTGGGTTCTCTAATCCACAGATATTTCAGAATATTTTTATTACTTTTCTCTCCAAAAAAAGCTTATACCCAAAGCATTCAATCTTTTTTCCCCCAATATTGCAGCTCTAGCCAACAGTAGTGAATGTGAAATGCTATGTACAATGTGACTTTGACTAGCATTTTCCTAATGGATCTTGATTCTAAGTTTTAAATAAACACCATTTCTGTGTTCCTTCTTCACATGTGGAAAGACCCATGTATACACCGAGTTTCTGTGGATATTTTTAATGAAGTAATACCATATACGCCTTTTGGATCTGACTCTTTTCACTTAGGATGTTTGCAATTTTCAGTTATATTGTAGCTTGTATAAGTATTTTAGTTTATTCCTCCTTATTGTGACTGATTTCCACCTTATGAAAATTCCACATTTCTTTGTTCATTTCCCAATGGATAGTAATTTTTACTTTGTGTCTGTGTGGGTGTCGTACTGCAGATTGAACCCGGAGCCTCCTGCACACAAAACAATGTTCTACCACTAAGCCAAAGCCCAACCCTTTTAAAAATTTTGTTTTGTGACAGGGTCTTGCAAATTTGCGCAGGTTGTTTCTGAATTTGTGATCCTCCTGCCTCAGCTTCTTGAGTAGCTATATTACAGACCTGCCTGGTCATTTTCACTTTTTGACTAACATGAATAAGATTTGTATGTATAATATGAACATTATATATAATATGAACATTATATGAACACTCATGTACAAATCATTGGTGGACAACTTTTTTATTTATCTTGAGTTTGTAAGTAAGAGTGGAAGAGGTGGATCGTTAACTGCATATTTAACTTTCTGAAGAAGTTCCAGATCATTTTCAGACCAGTGGAACCAGCTTACTTTATTATTAAGAGTGGTGAATAAAGCTTCTGATTTACTCATTTTCTTAACAACACATCATTATAATTCATTTTATTGTGAAAATCCCTGGAATGTGTGAAGTGCTTCGTCAAATGTGCTTTAGCTTTGCCTTTCCCTGATGGCTAATCATTCTGAGATCTTATAGGAGTACTGTTAATGTGTCTCTCCTAAGCATGAGGAAAATCCCATTGTATTATGGGAAATTTTAAGTTTTAGAGACTTACCTCTTTATCTAATATTTTTATTTTTATTTTTGTGCAGTAAAATACTACAAGACTTTCAAGCTTGTTGTCTTCTTTACATCTGTGCCCGAAAGATCTGTTTGATGACTCTTTTTTTTCCCCCTACTTTTAAACTCCATAGCAAACAATTTCTTAACCAGGTCATGAGCATCAGCAGGATCATAAAATTAAGGGGCACAAAGTCATACAGAGTTTGGTAAGGGATAAGCGCTTAGCAGCAGTGGATCACATGAAGATAGTGGGGATGCTTTTAATATTGTGGCTTCTGAAATCTGTCCATCTGGCAAAGTATGTAACATGAAGTAAAAACTTCATATGCCTTGGGAAATCCATTACAATTAGTGTACACCCACCCTCGCCCCTTCTCTCCCTAGCAGGAAGGAAAGGCAGTCTTGAGGTTTCAGCCACCCACAACTTCTTAGCAGAAATCTCACTCTGAACTTCGCTCACCCACATCCCAGAAGAGAGAGGACGCTGATCTTCTCACTGCATGCTGGGAACAGGTGATTGCCAAGACATTAATAAATCCAACAGCGAATTAACTGCTCTTTATTGTTGCAGTTGAACTCAAGCCATTGCCCTTGAGTTGTGTTTGCACACTGAGGAGTCCCAGAGCAGCTGCAGAGGAGAGGCTCGATGCATATTCCCAACAGGTCGGTCCCAGACCTCTATAAATGTCCATCACAAGAAAATGAATTGTGAGAGATCAGAGGATTGTGACTCCTTCATGAGGCCACAGATATGCGACACGCAACTTTCAGAATAACAGGTCCATTTTGTGGTGAATGGAGACCAACAGCCAGTTTTAGCAAGAGCTTTCTTTGCAGCCCAGGTCCTAGTATGGAGAGCAGCAAGGGCCACACCAAAACCAAAAATCTATGCCTCTCTGTGAGAGTTGCTGGTATATAGTTTATGTACCATCACAATTTTCAAAAACACTATCCCAGAGTCAGGATATACCTACACCTTAAAAACATATTACAGAATATTGTACATATTTTCATTACCATTTTGATGGCATTTATGTAATGACCTATTGTAGCACCTTTTCTATGTGTGTCTAAGTTTCCACAATACTACTTGTATTGCCAGAGTAGAAATAACTTCAGAGGTTATCACAAAACCTGAGGGATTCAGCATGATGCCTCCAGTACTTGAAGAAAACCCAAAACATGACCAGAAACCCTGGGATGCCTAAATTCCTTAAGTGAGATGATGTGTGTGGAAAATTACTTATGGTAAACAATAGATAATGCTAAGTGTTAATCCTCTGCTTTTGATGAGCAGGACAGAAAGGAATAATTTTTAGGGAGAAAGTATAGAAACACATTCCCATTATGATACAATATAGCATAACAATAGACCTACCAAAATATCTGTTTAAATAAAAATCATTCTTTTAAAAGAAGTTATGTTTAGATACGTATTTATTCACTAACTAGGGGTTTTCATCTTTATCTTACAACACATGGATGCTTGGGGAGGGGTGTTGCAAGCAATTTATTAACTTTAATAAATCCCTGAAGCTTGTGAGTAATCTACTTAATACACAACCCCCCTCCTTTAGAAATATTATATTTTGGGGTCACTCATAAGTGACTTAATTCTCGGTCACCTGACTTTGAGAAGACTGATTGGGAAAGAAGAGCTGATGGTCTCCATAAGGGATATGTTTAGGAGACAGGAGACACTGAGTTCCTCAGAAGCCCCTGGGCTATGGTGCCTCACTTATGCCCACAAAGGCTTTATTTTTCTCAGCAAGATATCTGCACCAGAACCACTGAACAGAAATGTCCTCTCGCCTCTGTCAAGTCTCTGTTAGATCCTTTAGGTCCCACACAGTACCGTCTTTAAAGAATCTTTTAAAAACTCTGCTCCATGGATGTACTTGACAGACCTTCTTCATTCTTCAAACCTTTACTGAGTGCACATTTACACAAGGTGTTGCCCTAGTGTTTAGAACACAATTGAGAAGCTCAGCTAGGACTTGGATGATCGCATATTCAAGATGGAATGAGGGGCTTTGACAAGTATTAATTGCTCCATTCCCAGAGCTGCCCAAGGAAACACTAAAAGAAAATAATGATAATTTGTAGATTACATAGAATTGTTACCATGTTTCCTGTACATATTGATTTCATCTTCCCATTAGATTGTATGTTGGTTGAATGACAGTGTCGGAGACCAGATCCAACAGGGGGTCTCAGGAGATGAATGGATGGTGAGGAGTCGGCGAAAGAGGGGGTGGAGAATCAACACAGACACCAAAGTGAAGGTGTTGATCCCAATCTTTGCTTGTGAAGTTGATCATATATACATTTTATTTTGGCAGGCTTACAGTATTTTGTGGTTACAAAACAGGAATCATTATTCATACAAAACAAAATATTACGTAGCTACAATTAGAATAGAAGAATGTATCTTGGCTTATGCATAAGCAAGCATTTGTACTTTCAGTTCGAGTTTTGCTTTGAGCTGTTTCTGCTTAGTTAACTTTTAATAATAGTTACAAATGTCACAAACTATTGGCCTATACCTTGAATATTCTTTCTTGACTTACTGACTGGAACTGGTGCCATGGTTACGGCAAGTAGTTTATTTGTTATTACTTGTAATCAAACAAAAGTAGAGCACAAACCATTGTGCACAAAAACAAGAACAAGTTGCCCAGTACTAAGCAGTTATCTACCTTCTTAACATTAATTTTCCTTCTCTAGATTTTAATTTAATTTCTCAAAAACTTCCTTGACAGGAATACAGGGAGTTTTTCTTTAGACATTAACAATTTACACTCCACAGCTGAATCATTGCATTTAGAGCAAACAGATCTATGCTTTAGGAGTAGTTGCATTAATTGGGAAAGTCATGATTTTTCCTTTATACTTAATGGTCATATGAGAAATCAAAACAATACTTATTAAAGGAATAAAAAAAAAAATCAGCCCATTCCCACAAACATACTGCGCTCCTCCAGAGGATGGACGCCTTGCGCCATCCACCTCAGTATGGCCTTGCCATTGCCTGAGTCAGGGGACGGGCGCAGCAGGACAGGGATCAGATCTTATCCTCTTTGGGTTTCTTAGTAGATCTGCCTTAGGACTAAATTAGACCCTGTATAGGAACAAAATTGGTTTAAATTGAAACTAACCACTACCAAGAAAAGAAATTTTAAAATCCTAAATGGAAAAGAGAATTTTTTATTTTGAAGAATTTTATAACTAGAAGGCTCTGACATATCATAAGAGGTAATAATTTGTCTTCCCTTTCCCCTTTATGGTAGAAGAAGCACAGATGAAATAAAAAGAACTGAAAAAGCTGGCACAGTGGTGCACACCTGTAACCAAGCAGCTCAGGAGGCTGAGGCAGGAGGATAGTGAGTTCAAAGACAGCCTCAGCAAAAACAAGGCTCCAAAAAACTCAGTGAGACCCTGTCTCTAAATAAAATATAAAATAGGGCTGGGGATGTGGCTCAGTGTTCAAGCCCCTGAGTTCAATCTCTGGTAACCTCCCATCTACACCCCGGCCCCCAAAAAAACAGAACTGAAAGAGATGTTAAATGCTGAATTGAGTGCTGAATCTCCAAGGCAGGAGGGAGGCTCTTTCCTGGTGAATTTGTTAAGATTTTAAACCTACCAGTTAGGGGTAAGGGCATCACTGCAT
>NW_027524780.1:0-28063 GCF_052094955.1 Ictidomys tridecemlineatus
AAAACAGAGTGAAACCTCAAAATGAAACCGGTTACTGCCAACGAACGGTTTAACGTAGAAGAACGAAATGTGGCGAGCCAAGTGGGATTGGTGTACTGATCATTACCTGAAAGTTGTATCAAGATTGGGTGAAAAAGTGTTTTCTGAGATTTCAGGCAACTCGTAGTTTTTTGGAAGCTTGGCAGGCCCTTTCCATGAAAGTGATTCTCGCCAGTCTCTGCTTAGGGCTACATCAACAGCAAACAAACCATAGAGATAGAACTTGAACTGCTTTATTGTGTCAAGTTTCAAAGAGCTAGCACAAACCGTGTTTGATTTAGAGTTCCAAATACATGTATCCCTATGGGAGAAAACAGAGTGAAACCTCAAAATGAAACCGGTTACTGCCAACGAACGGTTTAAGCTAGAAGAACGAAATTTGGCGAGCCAAGTGGGATTGGTGTACTGATCATTACCTGAAAGTTTCATCAAGATTGGGTGAAAAAGTGTGTGCTGAGATTTCAGGCAAGTCGTAGTTTTTTGGAAGCTTGGCAGGCCCTTTCCATGAAAGTGATTCTCGCCAGTCTCTGCTTAGGGCTACATCAACAGCAAACAAACCATAGACATAGAACTTGAAACTGCTTTATTGTGTCAAGTTTCAAAGAGCTAGCAAAAACCGTGTTTGATTTAGAGTTCCAAATACATGTATCCCTATGGGAGAAAACAGAGTAAAACCTCAAAATGAAACTGGTTACTGCCAAAGAACGGTTTAACCTAGAAGAACGAAATTTGGCGAGCCCAGTGGGATTGGTGTACTGATCATTACCTGAAAGTTTTATCAAGATTGGGTGAAAAAGTGTGTGCTGAGATTTCAGGCAACTGGTAGTTTTTTGGAATCTTGACAGGCCCTTTTTATAAAAGTGATTCTCCCAAGTCTCTGCTTAGGGCTACATCAACAGCAAACAAACCATAAACATAGAACTTGAAACTGCTTTATTGTGTCAAGTTTCAAAGAGCTAGCACAAACCGTGTTTGATTTAGAGTTCCAAATACATGTATTCCTTTAGGAGAAAACATTGTGAAACCTCAAAAGAAACCGGTTACTGCCAACGAACGGTTTAACCTAGAAGAACGAAACTTGGCGAGCCAAGTGGGAATGGTATGCTGATCATTACCTGAAAGTTTCATCAAGAATGGGTGAAAAAGTGTGTGCTGAGATTTCAGGCAACTCGTAGTTTTTTGGAATCTTGGCAGGCCCTTTCCATGAAAGGGATTCTCGCCAGTCTCTGCTTAGGGCTACATCAACAGCAAACAAACCATAGAGATAGAACTTGAAACTGCTCTATTGTGTCAAGTTTCAAAGAGCTAGCACAAACCGTGTTTGATTTAGAGTTCCAAATACATGTATCCCTATAGGAGAAAACAGAGTGAAACCTCAAAATGAAACCGGTTACTGCCAACGAACGGTTTAACCTAGAAGAACGAAATTTGGCGAGCCAAGTGGGATTGGTGTACTGATCATTACCTGAAAGTTTCATCAAGATTGGGTGAAAAAGTGTTTGCTGAGATTTCAGGCAACTCGTAGTATTTTGGAAGCTTGGAAGGCCCTTTTTATGAAAGTGATTCTCGCCAGTCTATGCTTAGGGCTACATCAACAACAAACAAACCATAGAGATAGAACTTGAAACTGCTTTATTGTGTCAAGTTTCAAAGAGCTAGCACAAACCGTGTTTGATTTAGAGTTCCAAATACATGTATCCCTATGGGAGAAAACAGAGTGAAACCTCAAAATGAAACCGGTTACTGCCAACGAACGGTTTAACCTTGAAGAACGAAATTTGGCGAGCCAAGTGGGATTGGTGTACTGATTATTACCTGAAAGTTTCATCAAGATTGGGTGAAAAAGTGTGTGCTGAGATTTCAGGCAACTCGTAGTTTTTTGGAATCTTGGCAGGCCCTTCCCATGAAAGTGATTCTCGCCAGTCTCTGCTTAGGGCTACAACAACAGCAAACAAACCATAGACATAGAACTTGAAACTGCTTTATTTTGTCAAGTTTCAAAGAGCTAGCACAAACCGTGTTTGATTTAGAGTTCCAAATACATGTATCCCTATAGGAGAAAACATCGAGTGAAACACCAAAATGAAACCGGTTACTGCCAACGAACGGTTTAACCTAGAAGAACGAAATTTGGCGAGCCAAGTGGGATTGGTGTACTGATCATTACCTGAAAGTTTCATCAAGATTGGGTGAAAAAGTGTGTGCTGAGATTTCAGGCAACTCGTAGTTTTTTGGAATCTTGGCAGGCCCTTTCCATGAAAGTGATTCTCGCAAGTCTCTGCGTAGGGCTACATCAACAGCAAACAAACCATAGACATAGAACTTGAAACTGCTTTATTGTGTCAAGTTTCAAAGAGCTAGCAAAAACCGTGTTTGATTTAGAGTTCCAAATACATGTATCCCTATAGGAGAAAACAGAGTGAAACCTCAAAATGAAACCGGTTACTGCCAACGAACGGTTTAACGTAGAAGAACGAAATGTGGCGAGCCAAGTGGGATTGGTGTACTGATCATTACCTGAAAGTTGTATCAAGATTGGGTGAAAAAGTGTTTTCTGAGATTTCAGGCAACTCGTAGTTTTTTGGAAGCTTGGCAGGCCCTTTCCATGAAAGTGATTCTCGCCAGTCTCTGCTTAGGGCTACATCAACAGCAAACAAACCATAGAGATAGAACTTGAAACTGCTTTATTGTGTCAAGTTTCAAAGAGCTAGCACAAACCGTGTTTGATTTAGAGTTCCAAATACATGTATCCCTATGGGAGAAAACAGAGTGAAACCTCAAAATGAAACCGGTTACTGCCAACGAACGGTTTAAGCTAGAAGAACGAAATTTGGCGAGCCAAGTGGGATTGGTGTACTGATCATTACCTGAAAGTTTCATTAAGATTGGGTGAAAAAGTGTGTGCTAAGATTTCAGGCAACTCGTAGTTTTTTGAAAGCTTGGCAGGCCCTTTCCATGAAAGTGATTCTCGCCAGTCTCTGCTTAGGGCTACATCAACAGCAAACAAACCATAGAGATAGAACTTGAAACTGCTTTATTGTGTCAAGTTTCAAAGAGCTTGCACAAACCGTGTTTGATTTAGAGTTCCATATACATGTATCCCTATAGGAGAAAACAGAGTGAAACCTCAAAATGAAACCGGTTACTGCCAAGGAACGGTTAAAACTTGAAGAACGAAATTTGGCGAGCCAAGTGGGATTGGTGTGCTGATCATTACCTGAAAGTTTCATCAAGATTGGGTGAAAAAGTGTGTGCTGAGATTTCAGGCAACTCGTAGTTTTTTGGAAGCTTGGCAGGCCCTTTCCATGAAAGTGATTCTCGCCAGTCTCTGCTTAGGTCTACATCAACAGCAAACAAACCATAGAGATAGAACTTGAAACTGCTTTATTGTGTCAAGTTTCAAAGAGCTAGCACAAACCGTGTTTGATTTAGAGTTCCAAATACATGTATCCCTATGGGAGAAAACAGAGTGAAACCTCAAAATGAAACCGGTTACTGCCAACGAACGGTTTAACCTAGAAGAACGAAATTTGGCGAGCCAAGTGGGATTGGTGTACTGATCATTACCTGAAAGTTTCATCAAGATTGGGTGAAAAAGTGTGTGCTGAGATTTCAGGAAACTCGTAGTTTTTTGGAAGCTTGGCAGGCCCTTTCCATGAAAGTGATTCTCGCCAGTCTCTGCTTAGGGCTACATCAACAGCAAACAAACCATAGAGATAGAACTTGAAACTGCTTTATTGTGTCAAGTTTCAAAGAGCTAGCACAAACCGTGTTTGATTTAGAGTTCCAAATACATGTATCCCTATAGGAGAAAACAGAGTGAAACCTCAAAATGAAACCAGTTACTGCCAACGAACGGTTTAACCTAGAAGAACGAAATTTGGCAAGCCAAGTAGGATTGGTGTACTGATCATTACCTGAAAGTTTCATCAAGATTGGGTGAAAAAGTGTGTGCTGAGATTTCAGGCAACTCGTAGTTTTTTGGAAGCTTGGCAGGCCCTTTCCATGAAAGTGATTCTCGCCAGTCTCTGCTTAGGGCTACATCAAGAGCAAACAAACCATAGAGATAGAACTTGAAACTGCTTTATTGTGTCAAGTTTCAAAGAGCTAGCACAAACCGTGTTTGATTTAGAGTTCCAAATACATGTATTCCTATAGGAGAAAACAGAGTGAAACCTCAAAATGAAACCAGTTACTGCCAACAAACGGTTTAACCTAGAAGAACGACATTTGGCTAGCCAAGTGGGATTGGTGTACTGATCATTACCTGAAAGTTTCATCAAGATTGGGTGAAAAAGTGTGTGCTGAGATTTCAGGCAACTCGTAGTCTTTTGGAAGCTTGGCAGGCCCTTTCCATGAAAGTGATTCTCGCCAGTCTCTGCTTAGGGCTACATCAACAGCAAACAAACCATAGACATAGAACTTGAAACTGCTTTATTGTGTCAAGTTTCAAAGAGCTAGCACAAACCGTGTTTGATTTAGAGTTCCAAATACATGTATCCCTATAGGAGAAAACATCAAGTGAAACACCAAAATGAAACCGGTTACTGCCAACGAACGGTTTAACCTAGAAGAACGAAACTTGGCGAGCCAAGTGGGATTGGTGTACTGATCATTACCTGAAAGTTTCATCAAGATTGGGTAAAAAAGTGTGTGCTGAGATTTCAGGCAACTCGTAGTTTTTTGGAAGCTTCGCAGGCCCTTTCCATGAAAGTGATTCTCGCCAGTCTCTGCTTAGGGCTACATCAACAGCAAACAAACCATAGAGATAGAACTTGAAACTGCTTTATTGTGTCAAGTTTCAAAGAGCTAGCAAAAACCGTGTTTGATTTAGAGTTCCAAATGCATGTATCCCTATGGGAGAAAACAGAGTGAAACCTCAATATGAAACCGGTTACTGCCAACGAACGGTTTAACCTAGAAGAACGAAATTTGGCGAGCCAAGTGGGATTGGTGTACTGATCATTACCTGAAAGTTTCATCAAGATTGGGTGAAAAAGTGTGTGCTGAGATTTCAGGCAACTCGTAGTTTTTTGGAATCTTGGCAGGCCCTTTCCATGAAAGTGATTCTCGCAAGTCTCTGCTTAGGGCTACATCAACAGCAAACAAACCATAGACATAGAACTTGAAACTGCTTTATTGTGTCAACTTTCAAAGAGCTAGCACAAACCGTGTTTGATTTAGAGTTCCAAATACATGTATCCCTATAGGAGAAAACAGAGTGAAACCTCAAAATGAAACCGGTTACTGCCAACGAACGGTTTAACGTAGAAAAACGAAATGTGGCGAGCCAAGTGGGATTGGTGTACTGATCATTACCTGAAAGTTGTATCAAGATTGGGTGAAAAAGTGTTTGCTGAGATTTCAGGCAACTCGTAGTTTTTTGGAAGCTTGGCAGGCCCTTTCCATGAAAGTGATTCTCGCCAGTCTCTGCTTAGGGCTACATCAACAGCAAAAAAACCATAGAGATAGAACTTGAAACTGCTTTATTGTGTCAAGTTTCAAAGAGCTAGCACAAACCGTGTTTGATTTAGAGTTCCAAATACATGTATCCCTATAGGAGAAAACAGAGTGAAACCTCAAAATGAAACCGGTTACTGCCAACGAACGGTTTAACCTAGAAGAACGAAATTTGGCGAGCCAAGTGGGATTGTTGTACTGATCATTACCTGAAAGTTTCATTAAGATTGGGTGAAAAAGTGTGTGCTAAGATTTCAGGGAACTCGTAGTTTTTTGAAAGCTTGGCAGGCCCTTTCCATGAAAGTGATTCTCGCCAGTCTCTGCTTAGGGCTACATCAACAGCAAACAAACCATAGAGATAGAACTTGAAACTGCTTTATTGTGTCAAGTTTCAAAGAGCTTGCACAAACCGTGTTTGATTTAGAGTTCCATATACATGTATCCCTATAGGAGAAAACAGAGTGAAACCTCAAAATGAAACCGCTTACTGCCAAGGAACGGTTAAAACTTGAAGAACGAAATTTGGCGAGCCAAGTGGGATTGGTGTGCTGATCATTACCTGAAAGTTTCATCAAGATTGGGTGAAAAAGTGTGTGTTGAGATTTCAGGCAACTCGTAGTTTTTTGGAAGCTTGGCAGGCCCTTTCCATGTAAGTGATTCTCGCCAGTCTCTGCTTAGGGCTACATCAACAGCAAACAAACCATAGAGATAGAACTTGAAACTGCTTTATTGTGTCAAGTTTCAAAGAGCTAGCACAAACCGTGTTTGATTTAGAGTTCCAAATACATGTATCCCTATGGGAGAAAACAGAGTGAAACCTCAAAATGAAACTGGTTACTGCCAACGAACGGTTTAACCTAGAAGAACGAAATTTGGTGAGCCAAGTGGGATTGGTGTACTGATCATTACCTGAAAGTTTCATAAAGATTGGGTGAAAAAGTGTGTGCTGAGATTTCAGGCAACTCGTAGTTTTTTGGAAGCTTGGCAGGCCCTTTCCATGAAAGTGATTCTCGCCAGTCTCTGCTTAGGACTACATCAACAGCAAACAAACCATAGAGGTAGAACTTGAAACTGCTTTATTGTGTCAAGTTTCAAAGAGCTAGCACAAACCGTTTTTGATTTAGAGTTCCAAATACATGTATCCCTATAGGAGAAAACAGAGTGAAACTTCAAAATGAAACCGGTTACTGCCAACGAACGGTTTAACCTAGAAGAACGAAATTTGGCGAGCCAAGTGGGATTGGTGTACTGATCATTACCTGAAAGTTTCATCAAGATTGGGTGAAAAAGTGTGTGCTGAGATTTCAGGCAACTCGTAGTCTTTTGGAAGCTTGGCAGGCCCTTTCCATGAAAGTGATTCTCGCCAGTCTCTGCTTAGGGCTACATCAACAGCAAACAAACCATAGACATAGAACTTGAAACTGCTTTATTGTGTCAAGTTTCAAAGAGCTAGCACAAACCGTGTTTGATTTACAGTTCAAAATACATGTATCCCTATGGGAGAAAACAGAGTGAAACCTCAAAATGAAACCGTTTACTGCCAACGAACGGTTTAACCTAGAAGAACGAAATTTGGTGAGCCAAGTGGGATTGGTGTACTGATCATTACCTGAAAGTTTCATCAAGATTGGGTGAAAAAGTGTGTGCTGAGATTTCAGGCAACTCGTAGTTTTTTGGAAGCTTGGCAGGCCCTTTCCATGAAAGTGATTCTCGCCATTCTCTGCTTAGGGCTACATCAACAGCAAACAAACCATAGAGATAGAACTTGAAACTGCTTTATTGTGTCAACTTTCAAAGAGCTAGCACAAACCGTTTTTGATTTAGAGTTCCAAATACATGTATCCCTATAGGAGAAAACAGAGTGAAACTTCAAAATGAAACCGGTTACTGCCAACGAACGGTTTAACCTAGAAGAACGAAATTTGGTGAGCCAAGTGGGATTGGTGTACTGATCATTACCTGAAAGTTTCATCAAGATTGGGTGAAAAAGTGTGTGCTGAGATTTCAGGCAACTCGTAGTCTTTTGGAAGCTTGGCAGGCCCTTTCCATGAAAGTGATTCTCGCCAGTCTCTGCTTAGGGCTACATCAACAGCAAACAAACCATAGACATAGAACTTGAAACTGCTTTATTGTGTCAATTTTCAAAGAGCTAGCACAAACCGTGTTTGATTTAGAGTTCAAAATACATGTATCCCTATGGGAGAAAACAGAGTGAAACCTCAAAATGAAACCGGTTACTGCCAACGAACGGTTTAACCTAGAAGAACGAAATTTGGTGAGCCAAGTGGGATTGGTGTACTGATCATTACCTGAAAGTTTCATCAAGATTGGGTGAAAAAGTGTGTGCTGAGATTTCAGGCAACTCGTAGTTTTTTGGAAGCTTGGCAGGCCCTTTCCATGAAAGTGATTCTCGCCATTCTCTGCTTAGGGCTACATCAACAGCAAACAAACCATAGAGATAGAACTTGAAACTGCTTTATTGTGTCAACTTTCAAAGAGCTAGCACAAACCGTGTTTGATTTAGAGTTCCAAATACATGTATCCCTATGGGAGAAAACAGAGTGAAACCTCAAAATGAAACCGGTTACTGCCATCGATCGGTTTAACCTAGAAGAACGAAATTTGGTGAGCCAAGTGGGATTGGTTTACTGATCATTACCTGAAAGTTTCATCAAGATTGGGTGAAAAAGTGTGTGCTGAGATTTCAGGCAACTCGTAGTTTTTTGGAAGCTTGGCAAACCCTTTCCATGAAAGTGATTCTCGCCAATCTCTGCTTAGGGCTACATCAACAGCAAAGAAACCATAAAGATAGAACTTGAAACTTCTTTATTGTGTCAAGTTTCAAAGAGCTAGCACAAACCGTGTTTGATTTAGAGTTCCAAATACATGTATCCCTATGGGAGAAAACAGAGTGAAACCTCAAAATGTAACCGGTTACTGCCAACGAACGGTTTAACCTAGAAGAACGAAATTTGGCGAGCCAAGTGGGATTGGTGTACTGATCATTACCTGAAGGTTTCATCAAGATTGGGTGAAAAAGTGTGTGCTGAGATTTCAGGCAACTCATAGTTTTTTGGAAGCTTGGCAGGCCCTTTCCATGAAAGTGATTCTCGCCAGTCTCTGCTTAGGGCTACATCAACAGCAAACAAACCATAGAGATAGAACTTGAAACTGCTTTATTGTGTCAAGTTTCAAAGAGCTTGCACAAACCGTGTTTGATTTAGAGTTCCATATACATGTATCCCTATAGGAGAAAACAGAGTGAAACCTCAAAATGAAACCGGTTACTGCCAAGGAACGGTTAAAACTTGAAGAACGAAATTTGGCGAGCCAAGTGGGATTGGTGTGCTGATCATTACCTGAAAGTTTCATCAAGATTGGGTGAAAAAGTGTGTGCTGAGATTTCAGGCAACTCGTAGTTTTTTGGAAGCTTGGCAGGCCCTTTCCATGAAAGTGATTCTCGCCAGTCTCTGCTTAGGTCTACATCAACAGCAAACAAACCATAGAGATAGAACTTGAAACTGCTTTATTGTGTCAAGTTTCAAAGAGCTAGCACAAACCGTGTTTGATTTAGAGTTCCAAATACATGTATCCCTATGGGAGAAAACAGAGTGAAACCTCAAAATGAAACCGGTTACTGCCAACGAACGGTTTAACCTAGAAGAACGAAATTGGGCGAGCCAAGTGGGATTGGTGTACTGATCATTACCTGAAAGTTTCATCAAGATTGGGTGAAAAAGTGTGTGCTGAGATTTCAGGAAACTCGTAGTCTTTTGGAAGCTTGGCAGGCCCTTTCCATGAAAGTGATTCTCGCCAGTCTCTGCTTAGGGCTACATCAACAGCAAACAAACCATAGAGATAGAACTTGAAACTGCTTTATTGTGTCAAGTTTCAAAGAGCTAGCACAAACCGTGTTTGATTTAGGGTTCCAAATACATGTATCCCTATAGGAGAAAACAGAGTGAAACCTCAAAATGAAACCAGTTACTGCCAACGAACGGTTTAACCTAGAAGAACGAAATTTGGCAAGCCAAGTAGGATTGGTGTACTGATCATTACCTGAAAGTTTCATCAAGATTGGGTGAAAAAGTGTGTGCTGAGATTTCAGGCAACTCGTAGTTTTTTGGAAGCTTGGCAGGCCCTTTCCATGAAAGTGATTCTCGCCAGTCTCTGCTTAGGGCTACATCAACAGCAAACAAACCATAGAGATAGAACTTGAAACTGCTTTATTGTGTCAAGTTTCAAAGAGCTAGCACAAACCGTGTTTGATTTAGAGTTCCAAATACATGTATTCCTATAGGAGAAAACAGAGTGAAACCTCAAAATGAAACCAGTTACTGCCAACAAACGGTTTAACCTAGAAGAACGACATTTGGCTAGCCAAGTGGGATTGGTGTACTGATCATTACCTGAAAGTTTCATCAAGATTGGGTGAAAAAGTGTGTGCTGAGATTTCAGGCAACTCGTAGTCTTTTGGAAGCTTGGCAGGCCCTTTCCATGAAAGTGATTCTCGCCAGTCTCTGCTTAGGGCTACATCAACAGCAAACAAACCATAGACATAGAACTTGAAACTGCTTTATTGTGTCAAGTTTCAAAGAGCTAGCACAAACCGTGTTTGATTTAGAGTTCCAAATACATGTATCCCTATAGGAGAAAACATCAAGTGAAACACCAAAATGAAACCGGTTACTGCCAACGAACGGTTTAACCTAGAAGAACGAAACTTGGCGAGCCAAGTGGGATTGGTGTACTGATCATTACCTGAAAGTTTCATCAAGATTGGGTAAAAAAGTGTGTGCTGAGATTTCAGGCAACTCGTAGTTTTTTGGAAGCTTCGCAGGCCCTTTCCATGAAAGTGATTCTCGCCAGTCTCTGCTTAGGGCTACATCAACAGCAAACAAACCATAGAGATAGAACTTGAAACTGCTTTATTGTGTCAAGTTTCAAAGAGCTAGCAAAAACCGTGTTTGATTTAGAGTTCCAAATGCATGTATCCCTATGGGAGAAAACAGAGTGAAACCTCAATATGAAACCGGTTACTGCCAACGAACGGTTTAACCTAGAAGAACGAAATTTGGCGAGCCAAGTGGGATTGGTGTACTGATCATTACCTGAAAGTTTCATCAAGATTGGGTGAAAAAGTGTGTGCTGAGATTTCAGGCAACTCGTAGTTTTTTGGAATCTTGGCAGGCCCTTTCCATGAAAGTGATTCTCGCAAGTCTCTGCTTAGGGCTACATCAACAGCAAACAAACCATAGACATAGAACTTGAAACTGCTTTATTGTGTCAACTTTCAAAGAGCTAGCACAAACCGTGTTTGATTTAGAGTTCCAAATACATGTATCCCTATAGGAGAAAACAGAGTGAAACCTCAAAATGAAACCGGTTACTGCCAACGAACGGTTTAACGTAGAAAAACGAAATGTGGCGAGCCAAGTGGGATTGGTGTACTGATCATTACCTGAAAGTTGTATCAAGATTGGGTGAAAAAGTGTTTGCTGAGATTTCAGGCAACTCGTAGTTTTTTGGAAGCTTGGCAGGCCCTTTCCATGAAAGTGATTCTCGCCAGTCTCTGCTTAGGGCTACATCAACAGCAAAAAAACCATAGAGATAGAACTTGAAACTGCTTTATTGTGTCAAGTTTCAAAGAGCTAGCACAAACCGTGTTTGATTTAGAGTTCCAAATACATGTATCCCTATAGGAGAAAACAGAGTGAAACCTCAAAATGAAACCGGTTACTGCCAACGAACGGTTTAACCTAGAAGAACGAAATTTGGCGAGCCAAGTGGGATTGTTGTACTGATCATTACCTGAAAGTTTCATTAAGATTGGGTGAAAAAGTGTGTGCTAAGATTTCAGGGAACTCGTAGTTTTTTGAAAGCTTGGCAGGCCCTTTCCATGAAAGTGATTCTCGCCAGTCTCTGCTTAGGGCTACATCAACAGCAAACAAACCATAGAGATAGAACTTGAAACTGCTTTATTGTGTCAAGTTTCAAAGAGCTTGCACAAACCGTGTTTGATTTAGAGTTCCATATACATGTATCCCTATAGGAGAAAACAGAGTGAAACCTCAAAATGAAACCGCTTACTGCCAAGGAACGGTTAAAACTTGAAGAACGAAATTTGGCGAGCCAAGTGGGATTGGTGTGCTGATCATTACCTGAAAGTTTCATCAAGATTGGGTGAAAAAGTGTGTGTTGAGATTTCAGGCAACTCGTAGTTTTTTGGAAGCTTGGCAGGCCCTTTCCATGTAAGTGATTCTCGCCAGTCTCTGCTTAGGGCTACATCAACAGCAAACAAACCATAGAGATAGAACTTGAAACTGCTTTATTGTGTCAAGTTTCAAAGAGCTAGCACAAACCGTGTTTGATTTAGAGTTCCAAATACATGTATCCCTATGGGAGAAAACAGAGTGAAACCTCAAAATGAAACTGGTTACTGCCAACGAACGGTTTAACCTAGAAGAACGAAATTTGGTGAGCCAAGTGGGATTGGTGTACTGATCATTACCTGAAAGTTTCATAAAGATTGGGTGAAAAAGTGTGTGCTGAGATTTCAGGCAACTCGTAGTTTTTTGGAAGCTTGGCAGGCCCTTTCCATGAAAGTGATTCTCGCCAGTCTCTGCTTAGGACTACATCAACAGCAAACAAACCATAGAGGTAGAACTTGAAACTGCTTTATTGTGTCAAGTTTCAAAGAGCTAGCACAAACCGTTTTTGATTTAGAGTTCCAAATACATGTATCCCTATAGGAGAAAACAGAGTGAAACTTCAAAATGAAACCGGTTACTGCCAACGAACGGTTTAACCTAGAAGAACGAAATTTGGCGAGCCAAGTGGGATTGGTGTACTGATCATTACCTGAAAGTTTCATCAAGATTGGGTGAAAAAGTGTGTGCTGAGATTTCAGGCAACTCGTAGTCTTTTGGAAGCTTGGCAGGCCCTTTCCATGAAAGTGATTCTCGCCAGTCTCTGCTTAGGGCTACATCAACAGCAAACAAACCATAGACATAGAACTTGAAACTGCTTTATTGTGTCAAGTTTCAAAGAGCTAGCACAAACCGTGTTTGATTTACAGTTCAAAATACATGTATCCCTATGGGAGAAAACAGAGTGAAACCTCAAAATGAAACCGTTTACTGCCAACGAACGGTTTAACCTAGAAGAACGAAATTTGGTGAGCCAAGTGGGATTGGTGTACTGATCATTACCTGAAAGTTTCATCAAGATTGGGTGAAAAAGTGTGTGCTGAGATTTCAGGGAACTCGTAGTTTTTTGGAAGCTTGGCAGGCCCTTTCAATGAAAGTGATTCTCGCCATTCTCTGCTTAGGGCTACATCAACAGCAAACAAACCATAGAGATAGAACTTGAAACTGCTTTATTGTGTCAACTTTCAAAGAGCTAGCACAAACCGTTTTTGATTTAGAGTTCCAAATACATGTATCCCTATAGGAGAAAACAGAGTGAAACTTCAAAATGAAACCGGTTACTGCCAACGAACGGTTTAACCTAGAAGAACGAAATTTGGTGAGCCAAGTGCGATTGGTGTACTGATCATTACCTGAAAGTTTCATCAAGATTGGGTGAAAAAGTGTGTGCTGAGATTTCAGGCAACTCGTAGTCTTTTGGAAGCTTGGCAGGCCCTTTCCATGAAAGTGATTCTCGCCAGTCTCTGCTTAGGGCTACATCAACAGCAAACAAACCATAGACATAGAACTTGAAACTGCTTTATTGTGTCAAGTTTCAAAGAGCTAGCACAAACCGTGTTTGATTTAGAGTTCAAAATACATGTATCCCTATGGGAGAAAACAGAGTGAAACCTCAAAATGAAACCGGTTACTGCCAACGAACGGTTTAACCTAGAAGAACGAAATTTGGTGAGCCAAGTGGGATTGGTGTACTGATCATTACCTGAAAGTTTCATCAAGATTGGGTGAAAAAGTGTGTGCTGAGATTTCAGGCAACTCGTAGTTTTTTGGAAGCTTGGCAGGCCCTTTCCATGAAAGTGATTCTCGCCATTCTCTGCTTAGGGCTACATCAACAGCAAACAAACCATAGAGATAGAACTTGAAACTGCTTTATTGTGTCAACTTTCAAAGAGCTAGCACAAACCGTGTTTGATTTAGAGTTCCAAATACATGTATCCCTATGGGAGAAAACAGAGTGAAACCTCAAAATGAAACCGGTTACTGCCATCGATCGGTTTAACCTAGAAGAACGAAATTTGGTGAGCCAAGTGGGATTGGTTTACTGATCATTACCTGAAAGTTTCATCAAGATTGGGTGAAAAAGTGTGTGCTGAGATTTCAGGCAACTCGTAGTTTTTTGGAAGCTTGGCAAACCCTTTCCATGAAAGTGATTCTCGCCAATCTCTGCTTAGGGCTACATCAACAGCAAAGAAACCATAAAGATAGAACTTGAAACTTCTTTATTGTGTCAAGTTTCAAAGAGCTAGCACAAACCGTGTTTGATTTAGAGTTCCAAATACATGTATCCCTATGGGAGAAAACAGAGTGAAACCTCAAAATGTAACCGGTTACTGCCAACGAACGGTTTAACCTAGAAGAACGAAATTTGGCGAGCCAAGTGGGATTGGTGTACTGATCATTACCTGAAGGTTTCATCAAGATTGGGTGAAAAAGTGTGTGCTGAGATTTCAGGCAACTCATAGTTTTTTGGAAGCTTGGCAGGCCCTTTCCATGAAAGTGATTCTCGCCAGTCTCTGCTTAGGGCTACATCAACAGCAAACAAACCATAGAGATAGAACTTGAAACTGCTTTATTGTGTCAAGTTTCAAAGAGCTAGCACAAACCGTGTTTGATTTAGAGTTCCAAATACATGTATCCCTATAGGAGAAAACAGAGTGAAACCTCAAAATGAAACCGGTTACTGCCAACGAACGGTTTAACGTAGAAAAACGAAAAGTGGCGAGCCAAGTGGGATTGGTGTACTGATCATTACCTGAAAGTTGTATCAAGATTGGGTGAAAAAGTGTTTGCTGAGATTTCAGGCAACTCGTAGTTTTTTGGAAGCTTGGCAGGCCCTTTCCATGAAAGTGATTCTCGCCAGTCTCTGCTTAGGGCTACATCAACAGCAAAAAAACCATAGAGATAGAACTTGAAACTGCTTTATTGTGTCAAGTTTCAAAGAGCTAGCACAAACCGTGTTTGATTTAGAGTTCCAAATACATGTATCCCTATAGGAGAAAACAGAGTGAAACCTCAAAATGAAACCGGTTACTGCCAACGAACGGTTTAACCTAGAAGAACGAAATTTGGCGAGCCAAGTGGGATTGGTGTACTGATCATTACCTGAAAGTTTCATTAAGATTGGGTGAAAAAGTGTGTGCTAAGATTTCAGGGAACTCGTAGTTTTTTGAAAGCTTGGCAGGCCCTTTCCATGAAAGTGATTCTCGCCAGTCTCTGCTTAGGGCTACATCAACAGCAAACAAACCATAGAGATAGAACTTGAAACTGCTTTATTGTGTCAAGTTTCAAAGAGCTTGCACAAACCGTGTTTGATTTAGAGTTCCATATACATGTATCCCTATAGGAGAAAACAGAGTGAAACCTCAAAATGAAACCGCTTACTGCCAAGGAACGGTTAAAACTTGAAGAACGAAATTTGGCGAGCCAAGTGGGATTGGTGTGCTGATCATTACCTGAAAGTTTCATCAAGATTGGGTGAAAAAGTGTGTGTTGAGATTTCAGGCAACTCGTAGTTTTTTGGAAGCTTGGCAGGCCCTTTCCATGTAAGTGATTCTCGCCAGTCTCTGCTTAGGGCTACATCAACAGCAAACAAACCATAGAGATAGAACTTGAAACTGCTTTATTGTGTCAAGTTTCAAAGAGCTAGCACAAACCGTGTTTGATTTAGAGTTCCAAATACATGTATCCCTATGGGAGAAAACAGAGTGAAACCTCAAAATGAAACCGGTTACTGCCAACGAACGGTTTAACCTAGAAGAACGAAATTTGGTGAGCCAAGTGGGATTGGTGTACTGATCATTACCTGAAAGTTTCATAAAGATTGGGTGAAAAAGTGTGTGCTGAGATTTCAGGCAACTCGTAGTTTTTTGGAAGCTTGGCAGGCCCTTTCCATGAAAGTGATTCTCGCCAGTCTCTGCTTAGGACTACATCAACAGCAAACAAACCATAGAGGTAGAACTTGAAACTGCTTTATTGTGTCAAGTTTCAAAGAGCTAGCACAAACCGTTTTTGATTTAGAGTTCCAAATACATGTATCCCTATAGGAGAAAACAGAGTGAAACTTCAAAATGAAACCGGTTACTGCCAACGAACGGTTTAACCTAGAAGAACGAAATTTTGCGAGCCAAGTGGGATTGGTGTACTGATCATTACCTGAAAGTTTCATCAAGATTGGGTGAAAAAGTGTGTGCTGAGATTTCAGGCAACTCGTAGTCTTTTGGAAGCTTGGCAGGCCCTTTCCATGAAAGTGATTCTCGCCAGTCTCTGCTTAGGGCTACATCAACAGCAAACAAACCATAGACATAGAACTTGAAACTGCTTTATTGTGTCAAGTTTCAAAGAGCTAGCACAAACCGTGTTTGATTTACAGTTCAAAATACATGTATCCCTATGGGAGAAAACAGAGTGAAACCTCAAAATGAAACCGTTTACTGCCAACGAACGGTTTAACCTAGAAGAACGAAATTTGGTGAGCCAAGTGGGATTGGTGTACTGATCATTACCTGAAAGTTTCATCAAGATTGGGTGAAAAAGTGTGTGCTGAGATTTCAGGCAACTCGTAGTTTTTTGGAAGCTTGGCAGGCCCTTTCCATGAAAGTGATTCTCGCCATTCTCTGCTTAGGGCTACATCAACAGCAAACAAACCATAGAGATAGAACTTGAAACTGCTTTATTGTGTCAACTTTCAAAGAGCTAGCACAAACCGTTTTTGATTTAGAGTTCCAAATACATGTATCCCTATAGGAGAAAACAGAGTGAAACTTCAAAATGAAACCGGGTTACTGCCAACGAACGGTTTAACCTAGAAGAACGAAATTTGGTGAGCCAAGTGGGATTGGTGTACTGATCATTACTGAAAGTTTCATCAAGATTGGGTGAAAAAGTGTGTGCTGAGATTTCAGGCAACTCGTAGTCTTTTGGAAGCTTGGCAGGCCCTTTCCATGAAAGTGATTCTCGCCAGTCTCTGCTTAGGGCTACATCAACAGCAAACAAACCATAGACATAGAACTTGAAACTGCTTTATTGTGTCAATTTTCAAAGAGCTAGCACAAACCGTGTTTGATTTAGAGTTCAAAATACATGTATCCCTATGGGAGAAAACAGAGTGAAACCTCAAAATGAAACCGGTTACTGCCAACGAACGGTTTAACCTAGAAGAACGAAATTTGGTGAGCCAAGTGGGATTGGTGTACTGATCATTACCTGAAAGTTTCATCAAGATTGGGTGAAAAAGTGTGTGCTGAGATTTCAGGCAACTCGTAGTTTTTTGGAAGCTTGGCAGGCCCTTTCCATGAAAGTGATTCTCGCCATTCTCTGCTTAGGGCTACATCAACAGCAAACAAACCATAGAGATAGAACTTGAAACTGCTTTATTGTGTCAACTTTCAAAGAGCTAGCACAAACCGTGTTTGATTTAGAGTTCCAAATACATGTATCCCTATGGGAGAAAACAGAGTGAAACCTCAAAATGAAACCGGTTACTGCCATCGATCGGTTTAACCTAGAAGAACGAAATTTGGTGAGCCAAGTGGGATTGGTTTACTGATCATTACCTGAAAGTTTCATCAAGATTGGGTGAAAAAGTGTGTGCTGAGATTTCAGGCAACTCGTAGTTTTTTGGAAGCTTGGCAAACCCTTTCCATGAAAGTGATTCTCGCCAATCTCTGCTTAGGCCTACATGAACAGCAAAGAAACCATAAAGATAGAACTTGAAACTTCTTTATTGTGTCAAGTTTCAAAGAGCTAGCACAAACCGTGTTTGATTTAGAGTTCCAAATACATGTATCCCTATGGGAGAAAACAGAGTGAAACCTCAAAATGTAACCGGTTACTGCCAACGAACGGTTTAACCTAAAAGAACGAAATTTTGCGAGCCAAGTGGGATTGGTGTACTGATCATTACCTGAAAGTTTCATCAAGATTGGTTGAAAAAGTGTGTGCTGAGATTTCAGGCAACTCGTAGTTTTTTGGAAGCTTGTCAGGCCCTTTCCATGAAAGTGATTCTCGCCAGTCTCTGCTTAGGGCTACATCAACAGCAAACAAACCATAGAGATAGAACTTGAAACTGCTTTATTGTGTCAAGTTTCAAAGAGCTAGCACAAACCGTGTTTGATTTAGAGTTCCAAATACATGTATCCCTATGGGAGAAAACAGAGTGAAACCTCAAAATGAAACCGGTTACTGCCAACGAACGGTTTAACCTAGAAGAACGAAATTTGGTGAGCCAAGTGGGATTGGTGTACTGATCATTACCTGAAAGTTTCATCAAGATTGGGTGAAAAAGTGTGTGCTGAGATTTCAGGCAACTCGTAGTTTTTTGGAAGCTTGGCAGGCCCTTTCCATGAAAGTGATTCTCGCCAGTCTCTGCTTAGGACTACATCAACAGTAAACAAACCATAGTGGTAGAACTTGAAACTGCTTTATTGTGTCAAGTTTCAAAGAGCTAGCACAAACCGTTTTTGATTTAGAGTTCCAAATACATGTATCCCTATAGGAGAAAACAGAGTGAAACTTCAAAATGAAACCGGTTA
This sequence comes from Ictidomys tridecemlineatus, assembly GCF_052094955.1. NCBI lineage: Eukaryota > Metazoa > Chordata > Mammalia > Rodentia > Sciuridae > Ictidomys > Ictidomys tridecemlineatus. The sequence continues at coordinate 18,239 of NW_027524780.1, forward strand.
CTGCCAACGAACGGTTTAACCTAGAAGAACGAAATTTGGCGAGCCAAGTGGGATTGGTGTACTGATCATTACCTGAAAGTTTCATCAAGATTGGGTGAAAAAGTGTGTCCTGAGATATCAGGCAACTCGTAGGTTTTGGAAGCTTGGCAGGCCCTTTCCATGAAAGTGATTCTCGCCAGTCTCTGCTTAGGGCTACATCAACAGCAAACAAACCATCGAGATAGAACTTTAAACTGCTTTATTGTGTCAAGTTTCAAAGAGCTAGCAAAAACCGTGTTTGATTTAGAGTTCCAAATACATGTATCCCTATAGGAGAAAACAGAGTGAAACCTCAAAATGAAACCGGTTACTGCCAACGAACGGTTTAACCTAGAAGAACGAAATTTGGCGAGCCAAGTGGGATTGGTGTACTGATCATTACCTGAAAGTTTCATCAAGATTGGGTGAAAAAGTGTGTGCTGAGATTTCAGGCAACTCGTAGTTTTTTGGAAGCTTGGCAGGACCTTTCCATGAAAGTGATTCTCGCCAGTCTCTGCTTAGGGCTACATCAACAGCAAACAAACCATAGAGATAGAACTTGAAACTGCTTTATTGTGTCAAGTTTCAAAGAGCTAGCACAAACCATGTTTGATTTAGAGTTCCAAATACATGTATCCCTATAGGAGAAAACAGAGTGAAACCTCAAAATGAAACCGGTTACTGCCAACGAACGGTTTAACCTAGAAGAACGAAATTTGGCGAGCCAAGTGGGATTGGAGTACTGATCATTACCTGAAAGTTTCATCACGATTGGGTGAAAAAGTGTGTGCTGAGATTTCAGGCAACTCGTAGTTTTTTGGAAGCTTGGCAGGCCCTTTCCATGAAAGTGATTCTCGCCAGTCTCTGCTTAGGGCTACATCAACAGCAAACAAACCATAGAGATAGAACTTGAAACTGCTTTATTGTGTCAAGTTTCAAAGAGCTAGCACAAACCGTGTTTGATTTTGAGTTCCAAATACATGTATCCCTCTGGGAGAAAACAGAGTGAAACCTCGAAATGAAACCGGTTACTGCCAACGAACGGTTTAACCTAAAAGAATGAAATTTGGCGAGCCAAGTGGGATTGGTGTACTGATCATTACCTGAAAGTTTCATCAAGATTGGTTGAAAAAGTGTGTGCTGAGATTTCAGGCAACTCGTAGTTTTTTGGAAGCTTGGCAGGCCCTTTTCATGAAAGTGATTCTCGCCAGTCTCTGCTTAGGGCTACATCAACAGCAAACAAACCATAGAGATAGAACTTGAAACTGCTTTATTGTGTCAAGTTTCAAAGAGCTAGCACAGACCGTGTTTGATTTAGTATTCTAAATACATGTATCCCTATGGGAGAAAACAGAGTGAAACCTCAAAATGAAACCGGTTACTGTCAACGAACGGTTTAACCTAGAAGAACGAAATTTGGGAGCCAAGTGGGATTGGTGTACTGATCATTACCTGAAAGTTTCATCAAGATTGGGTGAAAAAGTGTGTGCTGAGATTTCAGGAAACTCGTAGTTTTTTGGAAGCTTGGCAGACCCTTTCCATGAAAGTGATTCTCGCCAGTCTCTGCTTAGGGCTACATCAACAGCAAACAAACCATAGACATAGAACTCTAAACTGCTTTATTGTGTCAAGTTTCAAAGAGCTAGCACAAACCGTGTTTGATTTAGAGTTCCAAATACATGTATTTCTATGGGAGAAAACAGAGTGAAACCTCAAAATGAAACCGGTTACTGCCAACGAACGGTTTAACCTAGAAGAACGAAATTTGGTGAGCCAAGTGGGATTGTTGTACTGATCATTACCTGAAAGTTTCATAAAGATTGGGTGAAAAAGTGTGTGCTGAGATTTCAGGCAACTCGTAGTTTTTTGAAGCTTGGCAGGCCCTTTCCATGAAAGTGATTCTCGCCAGTCTCTGCTTAGGGCTACATCAACAGCAAACAAACCATAGAGGTAGAACTTGAAACTGCTTTATTGTGTCAAGTTTCAAAGAGCTAGCACAAACCGTTTTTGATTTAGAGTTCCAAATACATGTATCCCTATAGGAGAAAACAGAGTGAAACTTCAAAATGAAACCGGTTACTGCCAACGAACGGTTTAACCTAGAAGAACGAAATTTGGCGAGCCAAGTGGGATTGGTGTACTGATCATTACCTGAAAGTTTCATCAAGATTGGGTGAAAAAGTGTGTGCTGAGATATCAGGCAACTCGTAGTTTTTTGGAAGCTTGGCAGGCCCTTTCCATGAAAGTGATTCTCGCCAGTCTCTGCTTAGGGCTACATCAACAGCAAACAAACCATAGAGATAGAACTTGAAACTGCTTTATTGTGTCAAGTTTCAAAAAGCTAGTACAAACCGTGTTTGATTTAGAGTTCCAAATACATGTATCCCTATAGGAGAAAACAGAGTGAAACCTCAAAATGAAAACGGTTACTGCCAAGGAACGGTTTAACCTAAAAGAACGAAATTTGGCGAGCCAAGTGGGATTGGTTTACTGATCATTACATGAAAGTTTCATCAAGATTGGGTGAAAAAGTGTGTGCAGAGATTTCAGGAAACTCGTAGTTTTTTGGAAGCTAGGCAGGCCCTTTCCATGTAAGTGATTCTCGCCAGTCTCTGCTTAGGGCTACATCAACAGCAAACAAACCATAGAGATAGAACATGAAACTGCTTTATTGTGTCAAGTTTCAAAGAGCTAGCACAAACCGTGTTTGATTTAGAGTTCAAAATACATGTATCCCTATAGGAGAAAACAGAGTGAAACCTCAAAATGAAACTGGTTACTGCCAACGAACGGTTTAACCTAGAAGAACGAAATTTGGCTAGCCAAGTGGGATTGGTGTACTTATCATTACCTGAAAGTTTCATCAAGATTGGGTGAAAAAGTGTGTGCTCAGATTTCAGGCAACTCGTAGTTTTTTGCAAGCTTGTCAGGCCCTTTCCATGAAAGTGATTCTCTCCAGTCTCTGCTTAGGGCTACATCCACAGCAAACAAACCATAGAGATAGAACTTGAAACTGCTTTATTGTGTCATGTTTCAAAGAGCTAGCACAAACCGTGTTTGATTTAGAGTTCCAAATACATGTATCCCTATAGGAGAAAACAGAGTGAAACCTCAAAATGAAACCGGTTACTGCCAACGAACGGTTTAACCTAGAAGAACGAAATTTGGCGAGCCAAGTGGGATTGGTGTACTGATAATTACCTGAAAGTTTCATCACGATTGGGTGAAAAAGTGTGTGCTGAGATTTCAGGCAACTCGTAGTTTTTTGGAAGCTTGGCAGGCCCTTTCCATGAAAGTGATTCTCGCCAGTCTCTGCTTAGGGCTACATCAACAGCAAACAAACCATAGAGATAAAACTTGAAACTTCTTTATTGTGTCAAGTTTCAAAGAGCTAGCACAAACCGTGTTTGATTTAGAGTTCCAAATACATGTATCCCTATGGGAGAAAACAGAGTGAAACCTCAAAATGAAACCGGTTACTGCCAACGAACGGTTTAACCTAGAAGAACGAAATTTGGCGAGCCAAGTGGGATTGGTGTACTGATCATTACCTGAAAGTTTCATCAAGATTGGGTGAAAAAGTGTGTGCTGAGATTTCAGGCAACTCGTAGTTTTTTGGAAGCTTGGCAGGCCCTTTCCATGAAAGTGATTCTTGCCAGTCTCTGCTTAGGGCTACATCAACAGCAAACAAACCATAGAGATAGAACTTGAAACTGCTTTATTGTGTCAAGTTTCAAAGAGCTAGCACAAACCGTGTTTTATTTAGAGTTCCAAATACATGTATCTCTATAGGGGAAAACAGAGAGAAGCCTCAAAATGGAACAGGTTACTGCCAACAAACGGTTTAAACTAGAAGAACGAAATTTGGTGAGACAAGTGGGATTGGTGTACTGATCATTACCTGAAAGTTTCATCAAGATTGGGTGAAAAAGTGTTTGCTGAGATTTCAGGCAACTCGTAGTTTTTTGGAATCTTGGCAGGCCCTTTCCATGAAAGTGATTCTCGCCAGCCTCTGCTTAGGGCTACATCAACAGCAAACAATCCATAGAGATAGAACTTGAAACTGCTTCATTGTGTCAAGTTTCAAAGAGCTAGCACATACCGTGTTTGATTTAGAGTTCCAAATACATGTATCCCTATAGGAGAAAACTGAGTGAAACCTCAAAATGTAACCGGTTACTGCCAACGAACGGTTTAACCTAGAAGAACGAAATTTGGCGAGCCAAGTGGGATTGGTGTACTGATCATTACCTGAAATTTTCATCAAGATTGGGTGAAAAAGTGTGTGCTGAGATTTCAGGCAACTCGTAGTTTTTTGGAAGCTTGGCAGGCCCTTTCCATGAAAGTGATTCTCGCCAGTCTCTGCTTAGGGCTACATCAACAGCAAACAAACCATAGAGATAGAACTTGAAACTGCTTTATTGTGTCAAGTTTCAAAGAGCTAGCACAAACCGTGTTTGATTTAGAGTTCCAAATACATGTATCCCTATGGGAGAAAACAGAGTGAAACCTCAAAATGAAAGCGGTTACTGCCAACGAACGGTTTAACCTAGAAGAACGAAATTTGGTGAGCCAAGTGGGATTGGTGTACTAATCATTACCTGAAATTTTCATCAAGATTGGGTGAAAAAGTGTGTGCTGAGATTTCAGGCAACTCGTAGTTTTTTGGAAGCTTGGCAGGCCCTTTCCATGAAAGTGATTCTTGCCAGTCTCTGCTTAGGGCTACATCAACAGCAAACAAACCATAGAGATAGAACTTGAAACTGCTTTATTGTGTCAAGTTTCAAAGAGCTAGCACAAACCGTGTTTGATTTAGAGTTCCAAATACATGTATCTCTATAGGAGAAAACAGAGTGAAACCTCAAAATGAAACCGGTTACTGCCAACAAACGGTTTAACCTAGAAGAACGAAATTTGGCTAGCCAAGTGGGATTGGTGTACTGACCATTACCTGAAAGTTTCATCAAGATTGGGTGAAAAAGTTTTTGCTGAGATTTCAGGCAACTCGTAGTTTTTTGGAATCTTGGCAGGCCCTTTCAATGAAAGTCATTCTTGCCAGTCTCTGCTTAGGGATACATCAACAGCAAACAAACCATAGAGATAGAACTTGAAACTGCTTTATTGTGTCAAGTTTCAAAGAGCTAGCACAAACCGTGTTTGATTTAGAGTTCCAAATACATGTATCCCTATAGGAGAAAACAGAGTGAAACTTCAAAATGAAACCGGTTACTGCCAACGAACGGTTTAACCTAGAAGAACGAAATTTGGCGAGCCAAGTGGGATTGGTGTACTGATAATTACCTGAAAGTTTCATCAAGATTGGGTGAAAAAGTGTGTGCTGAGATATCAGGCAACTCGTAGTTTTTTGGAAGCTTGGCAGGCCCTTTCCATGAAAGTGATTCTCGCCAGTCTCTGCTTAGGGCTACATCAACAGCAAACAAACCATAGAGATAGAACTTGAAACTGCTTTATTGTGTCAAGTTTCAAAGAGCTAGCACAAACCGTGTTTGATTTAGAGTTCCAAATACATGTATCCCTGTAGGAGAAAACAGAGTGAAACCTCAAAATGAAACCGGTTATTGACAACGAACGGTTTAACCTAGATGAACGAAATTTGGCGAGCCAAGTGGGATTGGTGTACTGATCATTACCTGAAAGTTTCATCAAGATTGGGTGAAAAAGTGTTTGCTGAGATTTCAGGCAACTCGTAGTTTTTTGGAAGCTTGGCAGGCCCTTTCCATGAAAGTGATTCTCGCCAGTCTCTGCTTAGGGCTACATCAACAGCAAACAAACCATAGAGATAGAACTTGAAACTGCTTTATTGTGTCAAGTTTCAAAGAGCTAGTACAAACCGTGTTTGATTTAGAGTTCCAAATACATGTATCCCTATAGAAGAAAACAGAGTGAAACCTCAAAATGAAAACGGTTACTGCCAAGGAACGGTTTAACCTAAAAGAACGAAATTTGGCGAGCCAAGTGGGATTGGTGTACTGATCATTACCTGAAAGTTTCATCAAGATTGGGTGAAAAAGTGTGTGCTGAGATTTCAGGCAACTCGTAGTTTTTTGGAAGCTAGGCAGGCCCTTTCCATGTAAGTGATTCTCGCCAGTCTCTGCTTAGGGCTACGTCAACAGCAAACAAACCATAGAGATAGAACATGAAACTGCTTTATTGTGTCAAGTTTCAAAGAGCTAGCACAAACCGTGTTTGATTTAGAGTTCAAAATACATGTATCCCTATGGGAGAAAACAGAGTGAAACCTCAAAATGAAACTGGTTACTGCCAACGAAGGGTTTAACCTAGAAGAACGAAATTTGGCTAGCCAAGTGGGATTGGTGTACTTATCATTACCTGAAAGTTTCATCAAGATTGGGTGAAAAAGTGTTTGCTGAGATTTCAGGAAACTTGTAGTTTTTTGGAATCTTGGCACGCCCTTTCCATGAAAGTGATTCTCGCCAGCCTCTGCTTAGGGCTACATCAACAGCAAACAAACCATAGAGATAGAACTTGAAACTGCTTCATTGTGTCAAGTTTCAAAGAGCTAGCACATACCGTGTTTGATTTAGAGTTCCAAATACATGTATCCCTATAGGAGAAAACAGAGTGAAACCTCAAAATGAAACCGGTTACTGCCAACGAACGGTTTAACCTAGAAGAACGAAATTTGGCGAGCCAAGTGGGATTGCTGTACTGATCATTACCTGAAAGTTTCATCACGATTGGGTGAAAAAGTGTGTGCTGAGATTTCAGGCAACTCGTAGTTTTTTGGAAGCTTGGCAGGCCCTTTCCATGAAAGTGATTCTCGCCAGTCTCTGCTTAGGGCTACATCAACAGCAAACAAACCATAGAGATAAAACTTGAAACTTCTTTATTGTGTCAAGTTTCAAAGAGCTAGCACAAACCGTGTTTGATTTAGAGTTCCAAATACATGTATCCCTATGGGAGAAAACAGAGTGAAACCTCAAAATGAAACCGGTTACTGCCAACGAACGGTTTAACCTAGAAGAACGAAATTTGGCGAGCCAAGTGGGATTGGTGTACTGATCATTACCTGAAAGTTTCATCAAGATTGGGTGAAAAAGTGTGTGCTGAGATTTCAGGCAACTCGTAGTTTTTTGGAAGCTTGGCAGGCCCTTTCCATGAAAGTGATTCTTGCCAGTCTCTGCTTAGGGCTACATCAACAGCAAACAAACCATAGAGATAGAACTTGAAACTGCTTTATTGTGTCAAGTTTCAAAGAGCTAGCACAAACCGTGTTTTATTTAGAGTTCCAAATACATGTATCTCTATAGGGGAAAACAGAGAGAAGCCTCAAAATGGAACAGGTTACTGCCAACAAACGGTTTAAACTAGAAGAACGAAATTTGGTGAGACAAGTGGGATTGGTGTACTGATCATTACCTGAAAGTTTCATCAAGATTGGGTGAAAAAGTGTTTGCTGAGATTTCAGGCAACTCGTAGTTTTTTGGAATCTTGGCAGGCCCTTTCCATGAAAGTGATTCTCGCCAGCCTCTGCTTAGGGCTACATCAACAGCAAACAATCCATAGAGATAGAACTTGAAACTGCTTCATTGTGTCAAGTTTCAAAGAGCTAGCACATACCGTGTTTGATTTAGAGTTCCAAATACATGTATCCCTATAGGAGAAAACTGAGTGAAACCTCAAAATGTAACCGGTTACTGCCAACGAACGGTTTAACCTAGAAGAACGAAATTTGGCGAGCCAAGTGGGATTGGTGTACTGATCATTACCTGAAAATTTCATCACGATTGGGTGAAAAAGTGTGTGCTGAGATTTCAGGCAACTCGTAGTTTTTTGGAAGCTTGGCAGGCCCTTTCCATGAAAGTGATTCTCGCCAGTCTCTGCTTAGGGCTACATCAACAGCAAACAAACCATAGAGATAGAACTTGAAACTGCTTTATTGTGTCAAGTTTCAAAGAGGTAGCACAAACCGTGTTTGATTTAGAGTTCCAAATACATGTATCCCTATAGGAGAAAACAGAGTGAAACCTCAAAATGAAACCGGTTACTGCCAACAAACGGTTTAAACTAGAAGAACGAAATTTGGCTAGCCTAGTGGGATTGGTGTACTAATAATTACCTGAAAGTTTCATCAAGATTGGGTGAAAAAGTGTGTGCTGAGATTTCAGGCAACTCGTAATTTTTTTTAAGCTTGGCAGGCCCTTTCCATGAAAGTGATTCTCGCCAGTCTCTGCTTAGGGCTACATCAACAGCAAAGAAACCATAGGGATAGAACTTGAAACTGCTTTATTGTGTCAAGTTTCAAAGAGCTAGCACAAACCGTGTTTTATTTAGAGTTCCAAATACATGTATCCATATAGGAGAAATCAGAGTGAAACCTCAAAATGAAACCGGTTACTGCCAATGAACGGTTTAACCTAGAAGAAGGAAATTCGGCGAGCCAAGTGGGATTGGTGTACTGATCATTACCTGAAAGTTTCATCAAGATTGGGTGAAAAAGTGTGTGCTGAGATTTCATTCAACTCATAGTTTTTTGGAAGCTTGGCAGGCCCTTTCCATGAAAGTGATTCTCGCCAGTCTCTGCATAGGGCTACATCAACAGCAAACAAACCATAGAGATAGAACTTGAAACTGCTTTATTGTGTCAAGTTTCAAAGAGCTAGCACAAACCGTGTTTTATTTAGAGTTCCAAATACATGTATCTCTATAGGAGAAAACAGAGAGAAGCCTCAAAATGGAACAGGTTACTGCCAACAAACGGTTTAACCTAGAAGAACGAAATTTGGCGAGACAAGTGGGATTGGTGTACTGATCATTACCTGAAAGTATCATCAAGATTGGGTGAAAAAGTGTGTGCTGAGATTTCAGGCAACTCGTAGTTTTTTGGAAGCTTGGCAGGCCCTTTCCATGAAAGTGATTCTCGCCAGTCTCTGCTTAGGGCTACATCAACAGCAAACAAACCATAGAGATAGAACTTGAAACTGCTTTATTGTGTCAAGTTTCAAAGAGCTAGCACAAACCGTATTTGATTTAGAGTTCCAAATACATGTGTCCCTATGGGAGAAAACAGAGTGAAACCTCAAAATGAAACCGGTTACTGCCAACGAACGGTTTAACCTAGAAGAACGAAATTTGGCGAGCCAAGTGGGATTGGTGTACTGATCATTACCTGAAAGTATCATCAAGATTGGGTGAAAAACTATTTCCGGAGATTTCAGGCAACTCGTAGTTTTTTGGAAGCTTGGCAGGCCCTTTCCATGAAAGTGATTCTCGCCAGTCTCTGCTTAGGGCTACATCAACAGCAAACAAACCATAGAGATAGAACTTGAAACTGCTTTACTGTGTCAAGTTTCAAAGAGCTAGCACAAACCGTGTTTGATTTAGAGTTCCAAATACATGTATCCCTTTGGAGAAAACAGAGTGAAACCTCAAAATGAAACCGTTTACTGCCAAGAAACGGTTTAACATAGAAGAACAAAATTTGGCGAGCCAAGTAAGATTGGTGTACTGATCATTACCTGAAAGTTTCATCAAGATTGGGTGAAAAAGTGTGTGCTGAGATTTCAGGCAACTCGTAGTTTTTTGGAAGCTTGGCAGGCCCTTTCCATGAAAGTGATTCTCGCCAGTCTCTGCTTAGGGCTACATCAACAGCAAACAAACCATGGAGATAAAACTTGAAACTGCTTTATTTTGTCAAATTTCAAAGAGCTAGCACAAACCGTGTTTGATTTAGAGTTCCAAATACATGTATCCCTTTGGAGAAAACAGAGTGAAACCTCAAAATGAAACCGGTTACTGCCAACGAACGGTTTAACCTAGAAGAAC